>NW_026696661.1:0-49339 GCF_030435755.1 Ochotona princeps | reverse complement strand
TCAGGCTTCCAAGCAGCTCTCAGGAAACTCAGTTTTCACACTCTATGCTTAGTGCCCTTTGAGTGCATTAAATAGGAATGAACCTGTTAGAGCATCCCACACAAACGAATGCTCCACATGCGGGTTTCACATGCCACCAACTCCACATTCACAGGCAACTTCAGCGCCACAGCCGTTTTCAGATAGCTCTCAATGCAAAGGCTCTAGACGCAAATATTGGTGTGAGAGCTAATTCAATCAAGGAAACACTGCATGTTGGTGAAGGGCATATTGAAGAAGGATCAGCCGAGTGGTTCTTGTGGGAGAACAACTCCATTTGGCTCACTAACTTCACACACCATCAGGCTTCCAAGCAGCTCTCAAGGAAACTCAGTTTTCACACTCTATGCTTAGTGTCCTTTGAGTGCATTATCTAGGAATGAACCTGGTAGAGCATCCCACACAAACGAATGCTCCACATGCGGGTTTCACATGCCACCAACTCCACATTCACAGGCAACTTCAGCGCCACAGCTGTTTTCAGATAGCCCTCAATGCAAAGGCTCTAGAAGCAAATATTTGTGTGAGAGCTAATTCAATCAAGGAAACACTGCATGTTGGTGAAGGGCATATTGAAGAAGGATCAGCCGAGTGGTTCTTGTGGGAGAACAACTCCATTTGGCTCACTAACTTCACACACCATCAGGCTTCCAAGCAGCTCTCAAGGAAACTCAGTTTTCACACTCTATGCTTAGTGCCCTTTGAGTGCATTATCTAGGAATGAACCTGGTAGAGCATCCCACACAAACGAATGCTCCACATGCGGGTTTCACATGCCACCAAGTCCACATTCACAGGCAACTTCAGTGCCACAGCTGTTTTCTATAGCCCTCAATGCAAAGGCTCTAGACGCAAATATTGGTGTGAGAGCTAATTCAATCAAGGGAACACTGCATGTTGGTGAAGGGCATATTGAAGAAGGATCAGCAAAGTGGATCCTGTGGGAGAACAACTCCATTTGGCTCACTAACTTCACACACCATCAGGCTTCCAAGCAGCTCTCAAGGAAACTCAGTTTTCACACCCTATGCTTAGTGCCCTTTGTGTGCCTAGGACTGAAATGAAACTTGGCGAGGATCCCACACAAATGAATGCTCCACATTCGGTTTCACATGCCACCAACTCCACATTCACAGGCAACTTCAGCGCCACAGCCGTTTTCAGATAGCCCTCAATGCAAAGGCTCTAGACGCAAATATTGGTGTGAGAGCTAATTCAATCAAGGAAAGACTGCATGTTGGTGAAGGGCATATTGAAGAAGGATCAGCCGAGTGGTTCTTGTGGAGAACAACTCCATTTGGCTCACTAACTTCACACACCATCAGGCTTCCAAGCAGCTCTCAAGGAAACTCAGTTTTCACACTCTATGCTTAGTGCCCTTTGAGTGCATTATCTAGGAATGAAAATGGTAGAGCATCCCACACAAACGAATGCTCCACATGCGGGTTTCACATGCCACCAACTCCACATTCACAGGCAACTTCAGCGCCACAGCCGTTTTCAGATAGCCCTCAATGCAAAGGCTCTAGACGCAAATATTGGTGTGAGAGCTAATTCAATCAAGGAAACACTGCATGTTGGTGAAGGGCATATTGAAGAAGGATCAGCCGAGTGGTTCTTGTGGGAGAACAACTCCATTTGGCTCACTAACTTCACACACCATCAGGCTTCCAAGCAGCTCTCAAGGAAACTCAGTTTTCACACTCTATGCTTAGTGCCCTTTGAGTGCATTATCTAGGAATGAACCTGGTAGAGCATCCCACACAAACGAATGCTCCACATGCGGGTTTCACATGCCACCAACTCCACATTCACAGGCAACTTCAGCGCCACAGCCGTTTTCAGATAGCCCTCAATGCAAAGGCTCTAGACGCAAATATTGGTGTGACAGCTAATTCAATCAAGGAAACACTGCATGTTGGTGAAGGGCATATTGAAGAAGGATCAGCCGAGTGGTTCTTGTGGGAGAACAACTCCATTTGGCTCACTAACTTCACACACCATCAGGCTTCCAAGCAGCTCTCAAGGAAACTCAGTTTTCACACCCTATGCTTAGTGCCCTTTGTGTGCCTAGGACTGAAATGAAACTTGGCGAGGATCCCACACAAATGAATGCTCCACATGCGGGTTTCACATGCCACCAACTCCACATTCACAGGCAACTTCAGTGCCACAGCCATTTTCAGATAGCCCTCAATGCAAAGGCTCTAGACGCAAATATTGGTGTGAGAGCTAATTCAATCAAGGAAACACTGCATGTTGGTGAAGGGCATATTGAAGAAGGATCAGCCGAGTGGTTCTTGTGGGAGAACAACTCATTTGGCTCACTAACTTCACACACCATCAGGCTTCCAAGCAGCTCTCAAGGAAACTCAGTTTTCACACTCTATGCTTAGTGCCCTTTGAGTGCATTATCTAGGAATGAACCTGGTAGAGCATCCCACACAAACGAATGCTCCACATGCGGGTTTCACATGCCACCAACTCCACATTCACAGGCAACTTCAGCGCCACAGCCGTTTTCAGATAGCCCTCAATGCAAAGGCTCTAGACGCAAATATTGGTGTGAGAGCTAATTCAATCAAGGAAACACTGCATGTTGGTGAAGGGCATATTGAAGAAGGATCAGCCGAGTGGTTCTTGTGGGAGAACAACTCCATTTGGCTCACTAACTTCACACACCATCAGGCTTCCAAGCAGCTCTCAAGGAAACTCAGTTTTCACACTCTATGCTTAGTGCCCTTTGAGTGCATTATCTAGGAATGAACCTGGTAGAGCATCCCACACAAACGAATGCTCCACATGCGGGTTTCACATGCCACCAACTCCACATTCACAGGCAACTTCAGCGCCACAGCCGTTTTCAGATAGCCCTCAATGCAAAGGCTCTAGACGCAAATATTGGTGTGAGAGCTAATTCAATCAAGGAAACACTGCATGTTGGTGAAGGGCATATTGAAGAAGGATCAGCCGAGTGGTTCTTGTGGGAGAACAACTCCATTTGGCTCACTAACTTCACACACCATCAGGCTTCCAAGCAGCTCTCAAGGAAACTCAGTTTTCACACTCTATGCTTAGTGCCCTTTGAGTGCATTATCTAGGAATGAACCTGGTAGAGCATCCCACACAAACGAATGCTCCACATGCGGGTTTCACATGCCACCAACTCCACATTCACAGGCAACTTCAGCGCCACAGCCGTCTTCAGATAGCCCTCAATGCAAAGGCTCTAGACGCAAATATTGGTGTGAGAGCTAATTCAATCAAGGAAACACTGCATGTTGGTGAAGGGCATATTGAAGAAGGATCAGCCGAGTGGTTCTTGTGGGAGAACAACTCCATTTGGCTCACTAACTTCACACACCATCAGGCTTCCAAGCAGCTCTCAAGGAAACTCAGTTTTCACACTCTATGCTTAGTGCCCTTTGAGTGCATTAAATAGGAATGAACCTGTTAGAGCATCCCACACAAACGAATGCTCCACATGCGGGTTTCACATGCCACCAACTCCACATTCACAGGCAACTTCAGCGCCACAGCCGTTTTCAGATAGCTCTCAATGCAAAGGCTCTAGACGCAAATATTGGTGTGAGAGCTAATTCAATCAAGGAAACACTGCATGTTGGTGAAGGGCATATTGAAGAAGGATCAGCCGAGTGGTTCTTGTGGGAGAACAACTCCATTTGGCTCACTAACTTCACACACCATCAGGCTTCCAGCAGCTCTCAAGGAAACTCAGTTTTCACACTCTATGCTTAGTGCTCTTTGAGTGCATTATCTAGGAATGAACCTGGTAGAGCATCCCACACAAACGAATGCTCCACATGCGGGTTTCACATGCCAGCAACTCCACATTCACAGGCAACTTCAGCGCCACAGCCATTTTCAGATAGCCCTCAATGCAAAGGCTCTAGACGCAAATATTGGTGTGAGAGCTAATTCAATCAAGGAAACACTGCATGTTGGTGAAGGGCATATTGAAGAAGGATCAGCAAGTGGATTCTGTGGGAGAACAACTCCATTTGGCTCACTAACTTCACACACCATCAGGCTTCCAAGCAGCTCTCAAGGAAACTCAGTTTTCACACTCTATGCTTAGTGCCCTTTGAGTGCATTATCTAGGAATGAACCTGGTAGAGCATCCCACACAAACGAATGCTCCACATGCGGGTTTCACATGCCACCAACTCCACATTCACAGGCAACTTCAGCGCCACAGCCATTTTCAGATAGCCCTCAATGCAAAGGCTCTAGACGCAAATATTGGTGTGAGAGCTAATTCAATTAAGGAAACACTGCATGTTGTTGAAGGGCATATTGAAGAAGGATCAGCAAGTGGTTCTGTGGGAGAACAACTCCATTTGGCTCACTAACTTCACACACCATCAGGCTTCCAAGCAGCTCTCAAGGAAACTCAGTTTTCACACTCTATGCTTAGTGCCCTTTGAGTGCATTAAATAGGAATGAACCTGGTAGAGCATCCCACACAAACGAATGCTCCACATGCGGGTTTCACATGCCACCAACTCCACATTCACAGGCAACTTCAGCACCACACCCGTTTTCAGATAGCCCTCAATGCAAAGGCTCTAGACGCAAATATTGGTGTGAGAGCTAATTCAATCAAGGAAACACTGCATGTTGGTGAAGGGCATATTGAAGAAGGATCAGCCGAGTGGTTCTTGTGGGAGAACAACTCCATTTGGCTCACTAACTTCACACACCATCAGGCTTCCAAGCAGCTCTCAAGGAAACTCAGTTTTCACACCCTATGCTTAGTGCCCTTTGTGTGCCTAGGACTGAAATGAAACTTGGCGAGGATCCCACACAAACGAATGCTCCACATGCGGCTTTAACATGCCACCAACTCCACATTCACAGGCAACTTCAGTGCCACAGCCGTTTTCAGATAGCTCTCAATGCAAAGGCTCTAGACGCAAATATTGGTGTGAGAGCTAATTCAATCAAGGAAACACTGCATGTTGGTGAAGGGCATATTGAAGAAGGATCAGCGAAGTGGTTCTTGTGGGAGAACAACTCCATTTGGCTCACTAACTTCACACACCATCAGGCTTCCAAGCAGCTCTCAAGGAAACTCAGTTTTCACACTCTATGCTTAGTGCCCTTTGAGTGCATTATCTAGGAATGAACCTGGTAGAGCATCCCACAGAAACGAATGCTCCACATGCGGGTTTCACATGCCACCAACTCCACATTCACAGGCAACTTCAGCGCCACAGCCGTTTTCAGATAGCCCTCAATGCAAAGGCTCTAGACGCAAATATTGGTGTGAGAGCTAATTCAATCAAGGAAACACTGCATGTTGGTGAAGGGCATATTGAAGAAGGATCAGCCGAGTGGTTCTTGTGGGAGAACAACTCCATTTGGCTCACTAACTTCACACACCATCAGGCTTCCAAGCAGCTCTCAAGGAAACTCAGTTTTCACACTCTATGCTTAGTGCCCTTTGAGTGCATTATCTAGGAATGAACCTGGTAGAGCATCCCACACAAACGAATGCTCCACATGCGGGTTTCACATGCCACCAACTCCACATTCACAGGCAACTTCAGCGCCACAGCCGTTTTCAGATAGCCCTCAATGCAAAGGCTCTAGACGCAAATATTGGTGTGAGAGCTAATTCAATCAAGGAAACACTGCATGTTGGTGAAGGGCATATTGAAGAAGGATCAGCCGAGTGGTTCTTGTGGGAGAACAACTCCATTTGGCTCACTAACTTCACACACCATCAGGCTTCCAAGCAGCTCTCAAGGAAACTCAGTTTTCACACTCTATGCTTAGTGCCCTTTGAGTGCATTATCTAGGAATGAACCTGGTAGAGCATCCCACACAAACGAATGCTCCACATGCGGGTTTCACATGCCACCAACTCCACATTCACAGGCAACTTCAGCGCCACAGCCGTCTTCAGATAGCCCTCAATGCAAAGGCTCTAGACGCAAATATTGGTGTGAGAGCTAATTCAATCAAGGAAACACTGCATGTTGGTGAAGGGCATATTGAAGAAGGATCAGCCGAGTGGTTCTTGTGGGAGAACAACTCCATTTGGCTCACTAACTTCACACACCATCAGGCTTCCAAGCAGCTCTCAAGGAAACTCAGTTTTCACACTCTATGCTTAGTGCCCTTTGAGTGCATTAAATAGGAATGAACCTGTTAGAGCATCCCACACAAACGAATGCTCCACATGCGGGTTTCACATGCCACCAACTCCACATTCACAGGCAACTTCAGCGCCACAGCCGTTTTCAGATAGCTCTCAATGCAAAGGCTCTAGACGCAAATATTGGTGTGAGAGCTAATTCAATCAAGGAAACACTGCATGTTGGTGAAGGGCATATTGAAGAAGGATCAGCCGAGTGGTTCTTGTGGGAGAACAACTCCATTTGGCTCACTAACTTCACACACCATCAGGCTTCCCAGCAGCTCTCAAGGAAACTCAGTTTTCACACTCTATGCTTAGTGCTCTTTGAGTGCATTATCTAGGAATGAACCTGGTAGAGCATCCCACACAAACGAATGCTCCACATGCGGGTTTCACATGCCAGCAACTCCACATTCACAGGCAACTTCAGCGCCACAGCCATTTTCAGATAGCCCTCAATGCAAAGGCTCTAGACGCAAATATTGGTGTGAGAGCTAATTCAATCAAGGAAACACTGCATGTTGGTGAAGGGCATATTGAAGAAGGATCAGCAAAGTGGATTCTGTGGGAGAACAACTCCATTTGGCTCACTAACTTCACACACCATCAGGCTTCCAAGCAGCTCTCAAGGAAACTCAGTTTTCACACTCTATGCTTAGTGCCCTTTGAGTGCATTATCTAGGAATGAACCTGGTAGAGCATCCCACACAAACGAATGCTCCACATGCGGGTTTCACATGCCACCAACTCCACATTCACAGGCAACTTCAGCGCCACAGCCATTTTCAGATAGCCCTCAATGCAAAGGCTCTAGACGCAAATATTGGTGTGAGAGCTAATTCAATTAAGGAAACACTGCATGTTGTTGAAGGGCATATTGAAGAAGGATCAGCAAAGTGGATTCTGTGGGAGAACAACTCCATTTGGCTCACTAACTTCACACACCATCAGGCTTCCAAGCAGCTCTCAAGGAAACTCAGTTTTCACACTCTATGTTTAGTGCCCTTTGAGTGCATTATCTAGGAATGAACCTGGTAGAGCATCCCACACAAACGAATGCCCAAATGCGGGTTTCACATGCCACCAACTCCACATTCACAGGCAACTTCAGCGCCACAGCCGTTTTCAGATAGCCCTCAATGCAAAGGCTCTAGACGCAAATATTGGTGTGAGAGCTAATTCAATCAAGGAAACACTGCATGTTGGTGAAGGGCATATTGAAGAAGGATCAGCCGAGTGGTTCTTGTGGGAGAACAACTCCATTTGGCTCACTAACTTCACACACCATCAGGCTTCCAAGCAGCTCTCAAGGAAACTCAGTTTTCACACTCTATGCTTAGTGCCCTTTGAGTGCATTAAATAGGAATGAACCTGGTAGAGCATCCCACACAAACGAATGCTCCACATGCGGGTTTCACATGCCACCAACTCCACATTCACAGGCAACTTCAGCACCACACCCGTTTTCAGATAGCCCTCAATGCAAAGGCTCTAGACGCAAATATTGGTGTGAGAGCTAATTCAATCAAGGAAACACTGCATGTTGGTGAAGGGCATATTGAAGAAGGATCAGCCGAGTGGTTCTTGTGGGAGAACAACTCCATTTGGCTCACTAACTTCACACACCATCAGGCTTCCAAGCAGCTCTCAAGGAAACTCAGTTTTCACACCCTATGCTTAGTGCCCTTTGTGTGCCTAGGACTGAAATGAAACTTGGCGAGGATCCCACACAAACGAATGCTCCACATGCGGCTTTAACATGCCACCAACTCCACATTCACAGGCAACTTCAGTGCCACAGCCGTTTTCAGATAGCTCTCAATGCAAAGGCTCTAGACGCAAATATTGGTGTGAGAGCTAATTCAATCAAGGAAACACTGCATGTTGGTGAAGGGCATATTGAAGAAGGATCAGCCGAGTGGTTCTTGTGGGAGAACAACTCCATTTGGTTCACTAACTTCACACACCATCAGGCTTCCAAGCAGCTCTCAAGGAAACTCAGTTTTCACACTCTATGCTTAGTGCCCTTTGAGTGCATTATCTAGGAATGAACCTGGTAGAGCATCCCACACAAACGAATGCTCCACATGCGGGTTTCACATGCCACCAACTCCACATTCACAGGCAACTTCAGCGCCACAGCCGTTTTCAGATAGCCCTCAATGCAAAGACTCTGGACGCAAATATTGGTGTGAGAGCTAATTCAATCAAGGAAACACTGCATGTTGGTGAAGGGCATATTGAAGAAGGATCAGCCGAGTGGTTCTTGTGGGAGAACAACTCCATTTGGCTCACTAACTTCACACACCATCAGGCTTCCAAGCAGCTCTCAAGGAAACTCAGTTTTCACACTCTATGCTTAGTGCCCTTTGAGTGCATTATCTAGGAATGAACCTGGTAGAGCATCGCACAGAAACGAATGCTCCACATGCGGGTTTCACATGCCACCAACTCCACATTCACAGGCAACTTCAGCGCCACAGCCGTTTTCAGATAGCCCTCAATGCAAAGACTCTGGACGCAAATATTGGTGTGAGAGCTAATTCAATCAAGGAAACACTGCATGTTGGTGAAGGGCATATTGAAGAAGGATCAGCCGAGTGGTTCTTGTGGGAGAACAACTCCATTTGGCTCACTAACTTCACACACCATCAGGCTTCCAAGCAGCTCTCAAGGAAACTCAGTTTTCACACTCTATGCTTAGTGCCCTTTGAGTGCATTATCTAGGAATGAACCTGGTAGAGCATCGCACAGAAACGAATGCTCCACATGCGGGTTTCACATGCCACCAACTCCACATTCACAGGCAACTTCAGCGCCACAGCCGTTTTCAGATAGCCCTCAATGCAAAGGCTCTAGACGCAAATATTTGTGTGAGAGCTAATTCAATCAAGGGAACACTGCATGTTGGTGAAAGGCATATTGAGGAAGGATCAGCAAAGTGGATTCTGTGGGAGAACAACTCCATTTGGCTCACTAACTTCACACACCATCAGGCTTCCAAGCAGCTCTCAAGGAAACTCAGTTTTCACACTCTATGCTTAGTGCCCTTTGAGTGCATTATCTAGGAATGAACCTGGTAGAGCATCCCACACAAACGAATGCTCCACATGCGGGTTTCACATGCCACCAACTCCACATTCACAGGCAACTTCAGTGCCACAGCAGTTTTCAGATAGCTCTCAATGCAAAGGCTCTAGACGCAAATATTGGTGTGAGAGCTAATTCAATCAAGGAAACACTGCATGTTGGTGAAGGGCATATTGAAGAAGGATCAGCCGAGTGGTTCTTGTGGGAGAACAACTCCATTTGGCTCACTAACTTCACACACCATCAGGCTTCCAAGCAGCTCTCAAGGAAACTCAGTTTTCACACTCTATGCTTAGTGCCCTTTGAGTGCATTATCTAGGAATGAACCTGGTAGAGCATCCCACACAAACGAATGCTCCACATGCGTGTTTCACATGCCACCAACTCCACATTCACAGGCAACTTCAGCACCACAGCCGTTTTCAGATAGCCCTCAATGAAAAGGCTCTAGACGCAAATATTTGTGTGAGAGCTAATTCAATCAAGGAAACACTGCATGTTGGTGAAGGGCATATTGAAGAAGGATCAGCCGAGTGGTTCTTGTGGGAGAACAACTCCATTTGGCTCACTAACTTCACACACCATCAGGCTTCCAAGCAGCTCTCAAGGAAACTCAGTTTTCACACTCTATGCTTAGTGCCCTTTGAGTGCATTATCTAGGAATGAACCTGGTAGAGCATCCCACACAAACGAATGCTCCACATGCGGGTTTCACATGCCACCAACTCCACATTCACAGGCAACTTCAGCGCCACAGCCGTTTTCAGATAGCCCTCAATGCAAAGGCTCTAGACGCAAATATTGGTGTGAGAGCTAATTCAATCAAGGGAACACTGCATGTTGGTGAAGGGCATATTGAAGAAGGATCAGCAAAGTGGATTCTGTGGGAGAACAACTCCATTTGGCTCACTAACTTCACACACCATCAGGCTTCCAAGCAGCTCTCAAGGAAACTCAGTTTTCACACTCTATGCTTAGTGCCCTTTGAGTGCATTATCTAGGAATGAACCTGGTAGAGCATCCCACACAAACGAATGCTCCACATGCGGGTTTCACATGCCACCAACTCCACATTCACAGGCAACTTCAGCGCCACAGCCGTTTTCAGATAGCCCTCAATGCAAAGGCTCTAGACGCAAATATTGGTGTGAGAGCTAATTCAATCAAGGAAACACTGCATGTTGGTGAAGGGCATATTGAAGAAGGATCAGCCGAGTGGTTCTTGTGGGAGAACAACTCCATTTGGCTCACTAACTTCACACACCATCAGGCTTCCAAGCAGCTCTCAAGGAAACTCAGTTTTCACACTCTATGCTTAGTGCCCTTTGAGTGCATTATCTAGGAATGAACCTGGTAGAGCATCCCACACAAACGAATGCTCCACATGCGGGTTTCACATGCCACCAACTCCACATTCACAGGCAACTTCAGCGCCACAGCCATTTTCAGATAGCCCTCAATGCAAAGGCTCTAGACGCAAATATTTGTGTGAGAGCTAATTCAATCAAGGGAACACTGCATGTTGGTGAAGGGCATATTGAAGAAGGATCAGCAAAGTGGATTCTGTGGGAGAACAACTCCATTTGGCTCACTAACTTCACACACCATCAGGCTTCCAAGCAGCTCTCAAGGAAACTCAGTTTTCACACTCTATGCTTAGTGCCCTTTGAGTGCATTATCTAGGAATGAACCTGGTAGAGCATCCCACACAAACGAATGCTCCACATGCGTGTTTCACATGCCACCAACTCCACATTCACAGGCAACTTCAGCACCACAGCCGTTTTCAGATAGCCCTCAATGAAAAGGCTCTAGACGCAAATATTTGTGTGAGAGCTAATTCAATCAAGGAAACACTGCATGTTGGTGAAGGGCATATTGAAGAAGGATCAGCCGAGTGGTTCTTGTGGGAGAACAACTCCATTTGGCTCACTAACTTCACACACCATGAGGCTTCCAAGCAGCTCTCAAGGAAACTCAGTTTTCACACTCTATGCTTAGTGCCCTTTGAGTGCATTATCTAGGAATCAACCTGGTAGAGCATCCCACACAAACGAATGCTCCACATGCGGGTTTCACATGCCACCAACTCCACATTCACAGGCAACTTCAGCGCCACAGCCGTTTTCAGATAGCCCTCAATGCAAAGGCTCTAGACGCAAATATTGGTGTGAGAGCTAATTCAATCAAGGGAACACTGCATGTTGGTGAAGGGCATATTGAAGAAGGATCAGCAAAGTGGATTCTGTGGGAGAACAACTCCATTTGGCTCACTAACTTCACACACCATCAGGCTTCCAAGCAGCTCTCAAGGAAACTCAGTTTTCACACTCTATGCTTAGTGCCCTTTGAGTGCATTATCTAGGAATGAACCTGGTAGAGCATCCCACACAAACGAATGCTCCACATGCGGGTTTCACATGCCACCAACTCCACATTCACAGGCACTTTCAGCGCCACAGCCGTTTTCAGATAGCCCTCAATGCAAAGGCTCTAGACGCAAATATTGGTGTGAGAGCTAATTCAATCAAGGAAACACTGCATGTTGGTGAAGGGCATATTGAAGAAGGATCAGCCGAGTGGTTCTTGTGGGAGAACAACTCCATTTGGCTCACTAACTTCACACACCATCAGGCTTCCAAGCAGCTCTCAAGGAAACTCAGTTTTCACACTCTATGCTTAGTGCCCTTTGAGTGCATTATCTAGGAATGAACCTGGTAGAGCATCCCACACAAACGAATGCTCCACATGCGGGTTTCACATGCCACCAACTCCACATTCACAGGCAACTTCAGCACCACAGCCGTTTTCAGATAGCCCTCAATGCAAAGGCTCTAGACGCAAATATTGGTGTGAGAGCTAATTCAATCAAGGGAACACTGCATGTTGGTGAAGGGCATATTGAAGAAGGATCAGCCGAGTGGTTCTTGTGGGAGAACAACTCCATTTGGCTCACTAACTTCAAACACCATCAGGCTTCCAAGCAGCTCTCAAGGAAACTCAGTTGTCACACCCTATGCTTAGTGCCCTTTGTGTGCCTAGCACTGAAATGAAACTTGGCGAGCATCCCACACAAACGAATGCTCCACATGCGGGTTTCACATGCCACCAACTCCACATTCACAGGCAACTTCAGCACCACAGCCGTTTTCAGATAGCCCTCAATGCAAAGGCTCTAGACGCAAATATTGGTGTGAGAGCTAATTCAATCAAGGGAACACTGCATGTTGGTGAAGGGCATATTGAAGAAGGATCAGCCGAGTGGTTCTTGTGGGAGAACAACTCCATTTGGCTCACTAACTTCTCACACCATCAGGCTTCCAAGCAGCTCAAGGAAACTCAATTGTCACACCCTATGCTTAGTGTCCTTTGTGTGCCTAGGACTGAAATGAAACTTGGCGAGGATCCCACACAAATGAATGCTCCACATGCGGTTTTCACATGCCACCAACTCCACATTCACAGGCAACTTCAGCGCCACAGCCGTTTTCAGATAGCTCTCAATGCAAAGGCTCTAGACGCAAATATTGGTGTGAGAGCTAATTCAATCAAGGAAACACTGCATGTTGGTGAAGGGCATATTGAAGAAGGATCAGCAAAGTGGATTCTGTGGGAGAACAACTCCATTTGGCTCACTAACTTCACACACCATCAGGCTTCCAAGCAGCTCTCAAGGAAACTCAGTTTTCACACTCTATGCTTAGTGCCCTTTGAGTGCATTATCTAGGAATGAACCTGGTAGAGCATCCCACACAAACGAATGCTCCACATGCAGGTTTCACATGCCACCAACTCCACATTCACAGGCAACTTCAGCGCCACAGCCGTTTTCAGATAGCCCTCAATGCAAAGGCTCTAGACGCAAATATTGGTGTGAGAGCTAATTCAATCAAGGAAACACTGCATGTTGGTGAAGGGCATATTGAAGAAGGATCAGCCGAGTGGTTCTTGTGGGAGAACATCTCCATTTGGCTCACTAACTTCAAACATCATCAGGCTTCCAAGCAGCTCTCAAGGAAACTCAGTTGTCACACCCTATGCTTAGTGCCCTTTGTGTGCCTAGGACTGAAATGAAACTTGGCGAGGATCTCACACAAATGAATGCTCCACATGCGGGTTTCACATGCCACCAACTCCACATTCACAGGCAACTTCAGCGCCACAGCCGTTTTCAGATAGCCCTCAATGCAAAGGCTCTAGACGCAAATATTGGTGTGAGAGCTAATTCAATCAAGGAAACACTGCATGTTGGTGAAGGGCATATTGAAGAAGGATCAGCAAAGTGGATTCTGTGGGAGAACAACTCCATTTGGCTCACTAACTTCTCACACCATCAGGCTTCCAAGCAGCTCTCAAGGAAAATCAGTTTTCACACCCTACGCTTAGTGCCCTTTGTGTGCCTAGGACTGAAATGAAACTAGGCGAGGATCCCACACAAACGAATGCTCCACATGTGGCTTTAACATGCCACCAACTCCACATTCACAGGCACCTTCAGCGCCACAGTCGTTTTCAGATAGCTCTCAATGCAAAGGCTCTAGACGCAAATATTGGTGTGAGAGCTAATTCAATCAAGGAAACACTGCATGTTGGTGAAGGGCATATTGAAGAAGGATCAGCCGAGTGGTTCTTGTGGGAGAACATCTCCATTTAGCTCACTAACTTCAAACACCATCAGGCTTCAAAGCAGCTCTCAAGGAAGCTCAGTTGTCACACCCTATGCTTAGTGTCTTTTGTGTGCCTAGGACTGAAATGAAACTTGGCGAGGATCTCACACAAATGAATGCTCCACATGCGGGTTTCACATGCCACCAACTCCACATTCACAGGCAACTTCAGCGCCACAGCCGTTTTCAGATAGCCCTCAATGCAAAGGCTCTAGACGCAAATATTGGTGTGAGAGCTAATTCAATCAAGGAAACACTGCATGTTGGTGAAGGGCATATTGAAGAAGGATCAGCCGAGTGGTTCTTGTGGGAGAACAACTCCATTTGGCTCACTAACTTCACACACCATCAGGCTTCCAAGCAGCTCTCAAGGAAACTCAGTTTTCACACTCTATGCTTAGTGTCCTTTGAGTGCATTATCTAGGAATGAACCTGGTAGAGCATCCCACACAAACGAATGCTCCACATGCGGGTTTCACATGCCACCAACTCCACATTCACAGGCAACTTCAGCGCCACAGCCATTTTCAGATAGCCCTCAATGCAAAAGCTCTAGACGCAAATATTGGTGTGAGAGCTAATTCAATCAAGGAAACACTGCATGTTGGTGAAGGGCATATTGAAGAAGGATCAGCCGAGTGGTTCTTGTGGGAGAACAACTCCATTTGGCTCACTAACTTCACACACCATCAGGCTTCCAAGCAGCTCTCAAGGAAACTCAGTTTTCACACTCTATGCTTAGTGCCCTTTGAGTGCATTATCTAGGAATGAACCTGGTAGAGCATCCCACACAAACGAATGCTCCACATGCGGGTTTCACATGCCACCAACTCCACATTCACAGGCAACTTCAGCGCCACAGCCGTTTTCAGATAGCCCTCAATGCAAAGGCTCTAGACGCAAATATTGGTGTGAGAGCTAATTCAATCAAGGGAACACTGCATGTTGGTGAAGGGCATATTGAAGAAGGATCAGCCGAGTGGTTCTTGTGGGACAACAACTCCATTTGGCTCACTAACTTCAAACACCATCAGGCTTCCAAGCAGCTCTCAAGGAAACTCAGTTTTCACACTCTATGCTTAGTGCCCTTTGTGTGCCTAGGACTGAAATGAAACTTGGCGAGGATCTCACACAAATGAATGCTCCACATGCGGGTTTCACATGCCACCAACTCCACATTCACAGGCAACTTCAGCGCCACAGCCGTTTTCAGATAGCTCTCAATGCAAAGGCTCTAGACGCAAATATTGGTGTGAGAGCTAATTCAATCAAGGAAACACTGCATGTTGGTGAAGGGCATATTGAAGAAGGATCAGCTGAGTGGATTCTGTGGGAGAACAACTCCATTTGGCTCACTAACTTCACACACCATCAGGCTTCCAAGCAGCTCTCAAGGAAACTCAGTTTTCACACTCTATGCTTAGTGTCCTTTGCGTGCATTATCTAGGAATGAACCTGGTAGAGCATCCCACGCAAACGAATGCTCCACATGCGGGTTTCACATGCCACCAACTCCACATTCACAGGCAACTTCAGTGCCACAGCCGTTTTCAGATAGCCCTCAATGCAAAGGCTCTAGACGCAAATATTGGTGTGAGAGCTAATTCAATCAAGGAAACACTGCATGTTGGTGAAGGGTATATTGAAGAAGGATCAGCCGAGTGGTTCTTGTGGGAGAACAACTCCATTTGGCTCACTAACTTCTCACACCATCAGGCTTCCAAGCAGCTCTCAAGGAAACTCAGTTGTCACACCCTATGCTTAGTGCCCTTTGTGTGCCTAGGACTGAAATGAAACTTGGCGAGGATCTCACACAAATGAATGCTCCACATGCGGGTTTCACATGCCACCAACTCCACATTCACAGGCAACTTCAGCGCCACAGCCGTTTTCAGATAGCTCTCAATGCAAAGGCTCTAGACGCAAATATTGGTGTGAGAGCTAATTCAATCAAGGAAACACTGCATGTTGGTGAAGGGCATATTGAAGAAGGATCAGCTGAGTGGATTCTGTGGGAGAAAAACTCCATTTGGCTCACTAACTTCACACACCATCAGGCTTCCAAGCAGCTCTCAAGGAAACTCAGTTTTCACACTCTATGCTTATTGTCCTTTGAGTGCATTATCTAGGAATGAAAATGGTAGAGCATCCCACACAAACGAATGCTCCACATGCGGGTTTCACATGCCACCAACTCCACATTCACAGGCAACTTCAGTGCCACAGCCGTTTTCAGATAGCCCTCAATGCAAAGGCTCTAGACGCAAATATTGGTGTGAGAGCTAATTCAATCAAGGAAACACTGCATGTTGGTGAAGGGTATATTGAAGAAGGATCAGCCGAGTGGTTCTTGTGGGAGAACAACTCCATTTGGCTCACTAACTTCTCACACCATCAGGCTTCCAAGCAGCTCTCAAGGAAACTCAGTTGTCACACCCTATGCTTAGTGCCCTTTGTGTGCCTAGGACTGAAATGAAACTTGGCGAGGATCTCACACAAATGAATGCTCCACATGCGGGTTTCACATGCCACCAACTCCACATTCACAGGCAACTTCAGCGCCACAGCCGTTTTCAGATAGCTCTCAATGCAAAGGCTCTAGACGCAAATATTGGTGTGAGAGCTAATTCAATCAAGGAAACACTGCATGTTGGTGAAGGGCATATTGAAGAAGGATCAGCCGAGTGGTTCTTGTGGGAGAACAACTCCATTTCGCTCACTAACTTCACACACCATCAGGCTTCCAAGCAGCTCTCAAGGAAACTCAGTTTTCACACTCTATGCTTAGTGTCCTTTGAGTGCATTATCTAGGAATGAACCTGGTAGAGCATCCCACACAAACGAATGCTCCACATGCGGGTTTCACATGCCACCAACTCCACATTCACAGGCAACTTCAGCGCCACAGCCTTTTTCAGATAGCCCTCAATGCAAAAGCTCTAGACGCAAATATTGGTGTGAGAGCTAATTCAATCAAGGAAACACTGCATGTTGGTGAAGGGCATATTGAAGAAGGATCAGCCGAGTGGTTCTTGTGGGACAACAACTCCATTTGGCTCACTAACTTCAAACACCATCAGGCTTCCAAGCAGCTCTCAAGGAAACTCAGTTGTCACACCCTATGCTTAGTGCGCTTTGTGTGCCTAGGACTGAAATGAAACTTGGCGAGGATCTCACACAAATGAATGCTCCACATGCGGGTTTCACATGCCACCAACTCCACATTCACAGGCAACTTCAGCGCCACAGCCGTTTTCAGATAGCTCTCAATGCAAAGGCTCTAGACGCAAATATTGGTGTGAGAGCTAATTCAATCAAGGAAACACTGCATGTTGGTGAAGGGCATATTGAAGAAGGATCAGCTGAGTGGATTCTGTGGGAGAACAACTCCATTTGGCTCACTAACTTCACACACCATCAGGCTTCCAAGCAGCTCTCAAGGAAACTCAGTTTTCACACTCTATGCTTAGTGTCCTTTGAGTGCATTATCTAGGAATGAACCTGGTAGAGCATCCCACACAAACGAATGCTCCACATGCGGGTTTCACATGCCACCAACTCCACATTCACAGGCAACTTCAGTGCCACAGCCGTTTTCAGATAGCCCTCAATGCAAAGGCTCTAGACGCAAATATTGGTGTGAGAGCTAATTCAATCAAGGAAACACTGCATGTTGGTGAAGGGTATATTGAAGAAGGATCACCCGAGTGGTTCTTGTGGGAGAACAACTCCATTTGGCTCACTAACTTCTCACACCATCAGGCTTCCAAGCAGCTCTCAAGGAAACTCAGTTGTCACACCCTATGCTTAGGGCCCTTTGTGTGCCTAGGACTGAAATGAAACTTGGCGAGGATCTCACACAAATGAATGCTCCACATGCGGGTTTCACATGCCACCAACTCCACATTCACAGGCAACTTCAGCGCCACAGCCGTTTTCAGATAGCTCTCAATGCAAAGGCTCTAGACGCAAATATTGGTGTGAGAGCTAATTCAATCAAGGAAACACTGCATGTTGGTGAAGGGCATATTGAAGAAGGATCAGCTGAGTGGATTCTGTGGGAGAAAAACTCCATTTGGCTCACTAACTTCACAAACCATCAGGCTTCCAAGCAGCTCTCAAGGAAACTCAGTTTTCACACTCTATGCTTATTGTCCTTTGAGTGCATTATCTAGGAATGAAAATGGTAGAGCATCCCACACAAACGAATGCTCCACATGCGGGTTTCACATGCCACCAACTCCACATTCACAGGCAACTTCAGCACCACAGCCGTTTTCAGATAGCCCTCAATGCAAAGGCTCTAGACGCAAATATTGGTGTGAGAGCTAATTCAATCAAGGAAACACTGCATGTTGGTGAAGGGTATATTGAAGAAGGATCAGCCGAGTGGTTCTTGTGGGAGAACAACTCCATTTGGCTCACTAACTTCTCACACCATCAGGCTTCCAAGCAGCTCTCAAGGAAACTCAGTTGTCACACCCTATGCTTAGTGCCCTTTGTGTGCCTAGGACTGAAATGAAACTTGGCGAGGATCTCACACAATTGAATGCTCCACATGCGGGTTTCACATGCCACCAACTCCACATTCACAGGCAACTTCAGCGCCACAGCCGTTTTCAGATAGCCCTCAATGCAAAGGCTCTAGACACAAATATTGGTGTGAGAGCTATTTCAATCAAGGAAACACTGCATGTTGGTGAAGGGCATATTGAAGAAGGATCAGCAAAGTGGATTCTGTGGGAGAACAACTCATTTGGCTCACTAACTTCACACACCATCAGGCTTCCAAGCAGCTCTCAAGGAAACTCAGTTTTCACACTCTATGCTTAGTGTCCTTTGAGTGCATTATCTAGGAATGAACCTGGTAGAGCATCCCACACAAACGAATGCTCCACATGCGGGTTTCACATGCCACCAACTCCACATTCACAGGCAAGTTCAGCACCACAGCCGTTTTCAGATAGCTCTCAATGCAAAGGCTCTAGACGCAAATATTGGTGTGAGAGCTAATTCAATCAAGGAAACACTGCATGTTGGTGAAGGGCATATTGAAGAAGGATCAGCTGAGTGGATTCTGTGGGAGAACAACTCCATTTGGCTCACTAACTTCACACACCATCAGGCTTCCAAGCAGCTCTCAAGGAAACTCAGTCTTCACACTCTATGCTTAGTGTCCTTTGAGTGCATTATCTAGGAATGAACCTGGTAGAGCATCCCACACAAACGAATGCTCCACATGCGGGTTTCACATGCCACCAACTTCACATTCACAGGCAACTTCAGTGCCACAGCCGTTTTCAGATAGCCCTCAATGCAAAGGCTCTAGACGCAAATATTGGTGTGAGAGCTAATTCAATCAAGGAAACACTGCATGTTGGTGAAGGGTATATTGAAGAAGGATCAGCCGAGTGGTTCTTGTGGGAGAACAACTTCATTTGGCTCACTAACTTCTCACACCATCAGGCTTCCAAGCAGCTCTCAAGGAAACTCAGTTGTCACACCCTATGCTTAGTGCCCTTTGTGTGCCTAGGACTGAAATGAAACTTGGCGAGGATCTCACACAAATGAATGCTCCACATGCGGGTTTCACATGCCACCAACTCCACATTCACAGGCAACTTCAGCGCCACAGCCGTTTTCAGATAGCTCTCAATGCAAAGGCTCTAGACGCAAATATTGGTGTGAGAGCTAATTCAATCAAGGAAACACTGCATGTTGGTGAAGGGCATATTGAAGAAGGATCAGCCGAGTGGTTCTTGTGGGAGAACAACTGCATTTGGCTCACTAACTTCACACACCATCAGGCTTCCAAGCAGCTCTCAAGGAAACTCAGTTTTCACACTCTATGCTTAGTGCCCTTTGAGTGCATTATCTAGGAATGAACCTGGTAGAGCATCCCACACAAACGAATGCTCCACATGCGGGTTTCACATGCCACCAACTCCACATTCACAGGCAACTTCAGCGCCACAGCCGTTTTCAGATAGCCCTCAATGCAAAGGCTCTAGACGCAAATATTGGTGTGAGAGCTAATTCAATCAAGGAAACACTGCATGTTGGTGAAGGGCATATTGAAGAAGGATCAGCCGAGTGGTTCTTGTGGGAGAACAACTCCATTTGGCTCACTAACTTCACACACCATCAGGCTTCCAAGCAGCTCTCAATGAAACTCAGTTTTCACACCCTATGCTTAGTGCTCTTTGTGTGCCTAGGACTGAAATGAACCTTGGCGAGGATCCCACACAAACGAATGCTCCACATGCGGGTTTCACATGGCACCAACTCCACATTCACAGGCAACTTCAGCGCCACAGCCATTTTCAGATAGCTCTCAATGCAAAGGCTCTAGACGCAAATATTGGTGTGAGAGCTAATTCAATCAAGGAAACACTGCATGTTGGTGAAGGGCATATTGAAGAAGGATCAGCAAAGTGGATTGTGTGGGAGAACAACTCCATTTGGCTCACTAACTTCACACACCATCAGGCTTCCAAGCAGCTCTCAAGGAAACTCAGTTTTCACACTCTATGCTTAGTGCCCTTTGAGTGCATTATCTTGGAATGAACCTGGTAGAGCATCCCACACAAACGAATGCTCCACATGCGGGTTTCACATGCCACCAACTCCACATTCACAGGCAACTTCAGCGCCACAGCCGTTTTCAGATAGCCCTCAATGCAAAGGCTCTAGACGCAAATATTGGTGTGAGAGCTAATTCAATCAAGGAAACACTGCATGTTGGTGAAGGGCATATTGAAGAAGGATCAGCCAAGTGGTTCTTGTGGGAGAACAACTCCATTTGCCTCACTAACTTCACACACCATCAGGCTTCCAAGCAGCTCTCAAGGAAACTCAGTTTTCACACTCTATGCTTAGTGCCCATTGAGTGCATTATCTAGGAATGAACCTGGTAGAGCATTCCACACAAACGAATGCTTCACATGCGGGTTTCACATGCCACCAACTCCACATTCACAGGCAACTTCAGCGCCACAGCCGTTTTCAGATAGCCCTCAATGCAAAGGCTCTAGACGCAAATATTGGTGTGAGAGCTAATTCAATCAAGGAAACACTGCATGTTGGTGAAGGGCATATTGAAGAAGGATCAGCCGAGTGGTTCTTGTGGGAGAACAACTCCATTTGGCTCACTAACTTCACACACCATCAGGCTTCCAGGCAGCTCTCAAGGAAACTCAGTTTTCAAACTCTATGCTTAGTGCCCTTTGAGTGCCTAGGACAGAAATGAAGCTTTCTAGAGCATCCCACACAAACGAATGCTCTACATGCGGGTTTCACATGCCACCAACTCCACATTCACAGGCACCTTCAGCGCAACAGCCGTTTTCAGATAGCTCTCAATGCAAAGGCTCTAGACGCAAATATTGGTGTGAGAGCTAATTCAATCAAGGAAACACTGCATGTTGGTGAAGGGCATATTGAAGAAGGATCAGCCGAGTGGTTCTTGTGGGAGAACAACTCCATTTGGCTCACTAACTTCACACACCATCAGGCTTCCAAGCAGCTCTCAAGGAAACTCAGTTTTCACACTCTATGCTTAGTGCCCTTTGAGTGCATTATCTAGGAATGAACCTGGTAGAGCATCCCACACAAACGAATGCTCCACATGTGGGTTTCACATGCCACCAACTTCACATTCTCAGGCAACTTCAGCGCCACAGCCATTTTCAGATAGCCCTCAATGCAAAGGCTCTATACGCAAATATTGGTGTGAGAGCTAATTCAATCAAGGAAACACTGCATGTTGGTGAAGGGCATATTGAAGAAGGATCAGCCGAGTGGTTGTTGTGGGAGAACAACTCCATTTGGCTCACTAACTTCACACACCATCAGGCTTCCAAGCAGCTCTCAAGGAAACTCAGTTTTCACACTCTATGCTTAGTGCCCTTTGAGTGCATTATCTAGGAATGAACCTGGTAGAGCATCCCACACAAACGAATGCTCCACATGCGGGTTTCACATGCCACCAACTCCACATTCACAGGCAACTTCAGCGCCACAGCCGTTTTCAGATAGCCCTCAATGCAAAGGCTCTAGACGCAAATATTGGTGTGAGAGCTAATTCAATCAAGGAAACACTGCATGTTGGTGAAGGGCATATTGAAGAAGGATCAGCCGAGTGGTTCTTGTGGGAGAACAACTCCATTTGGCTCACTAACTTCACACACCATCAGGCTTCCAAGCAGCTCTCAAGGAAACTCAGTTTTCACACTCTATGCTTAGTGCCCTTTGAGTGCATTATCTAGGAATGAACCTGGTAGAGCATTCCACACAAACGAATGCTCCACATGCGGGTTTCACATGCCACCAACTCCACATTCACAGGCAACTTCAGCGCCACAGCCGTTTTCAGATAGCCCTCAATGCAAAGGCTCTAGACGCAAATATTGGTGTGAGAGCTAATTCAATCAAGGAAACACTGCATGTTGGTGAAGGGCATATTGAAGAAGGATCAGCAAAGTGGATTGTGTGGGAGAACAACTCCATTTGGCTCACTAACTTCACACACCATCAGGCTTCCAAGCAGCTCTCAAGGAAACTCAGTTTTCACACTCTATGCTTAGTGCCCTTTGAGTGCATTATCTTGGAATGAACCTGGTAGAGCATCCCACACAAATGAATGCTCCACATGCGGGTTTCACATGCCACCAACTCCACATTCACAGGCAACTTCAGAGCCACAGCCGTTTTCAGATAGCCCTCAATGCAAAGGCTCTAGACGCAAATATTGGTGTGAGAGCTAATTCAATCAAGGAAACACTGCATGTTGGTGAAGGGCATATTGAAGAAGGATCAGCCGAGTGGTTCTTGTGGGAGAACAACTCCATTTGCCTCACTAACTTCACACACCATCAGGCTTCCAAGCAGCTCTCAAGGAAACTCAGTTTTCACACTCTATGCTTAGTGCCCATTGAGTGCATTATCTAGGAATGAACCTGGTAGAGCATTCCACACAAACGAATGCTTCACATGCGGGTTTCACATGCCACCAACTCCACATTCACAGGCAACTTCAGCGCCACAGCCGTTTTCAGATAGCCCTCAATGCAAAGGCTCTAGACGCAAATATTGGTGTGAGAGCTAATTCAATCAAGGAAACACTGCATGTTGGTGAAGGGCATATTGAAGAAGGATCAGCCGAGTGGTTCTTGTGGGAGAACAACTCCATTTGGCTCACTAACTTCACACACCATCAGGCTTCCAGGCAGCTCTCAAGGAAACTCAGTTTTCAAACTCTATGCTTAGTGCCCTTTGAGTGCCTAGGACAGAAATGAAGCTTTCTAGAGCATCCCACACAAACGAATGCTCTACATGCGGGTTTCACATGCCACCAACTCCACATTCACAGGCACCTTCAGCGCAACAGCCGTTTTCAGATAGCTCTCAATGCAAAGGCTCTAGACGCAAATATTGGTGTGAGAGCTAATTCAATCAAGGAAACACTGCATGTTGGTGAAGGGCATATTGAAGAAGGATCAGCCGAGTGGTTCTTGTGGGAGAACAACTCCATTTGGCTCACTAACTTCACACACCATCAGGCTTCCAAGCAGCTCTCAAGGAAACTCAGTTTTCACACTCTATGCTTAGTGCCCTTTGAGTGCATTATCTAGGAATGAACCTGGTAGAGCATCCCACACAAACGAATGCTCCACATGTGGGTTTCACATGCCACCAACTCCACATTCTCAGGCAACTTCAGCGCCACAGCCATTTTCAGATAGCCCTCAATGCAAAGGCTCTAGACGCAAATATTGGTGTGAGAGCTAATTCAATCAAGGAAACACTGCATGTTGGTGAAGGGCATATTGAAGAAGGATCAGTGGAGTGGTTCTTGTGGGAGAACAACTCCATTTGGCTCACTAACTTCACACACCATCAGGCTTCCAAGCAGCTCTCAAGGAAACTCAGTTTTCACACTCTATGCTTAGTGCCCTTTGAGTGCATTATCTAGGAATGAACCTGGTAGAGCATCCCACACAAACGAATGCTCCACATGCGGGTTTCACATGCCACCAACTCCACATTCACAGGCAACTTCAGCGCCACAGCCGTTTTCAGATAGCCCTCAATGCAAAGGCTCTAGACGCAAATATTGGTGTGAGAGCTAATTCAATCAAGGAAACACTGCATGTTGGTGAAGGGCATATTGAAGAAGGATCAGCCGAGTGGTTCTTGTGGGAGAACAACTCCATTTGGCTCACTAACTTCACACACCATCAGGCTTCTAAGCAGCTCTCAAGGAAACTCAGTTTTCACACTCTATGCTTAGTGCCCTTTGAGTGCATTATCTAGGAATGAACCTGGTAGAGCATCCCACACAAACGAATGCTCCACATGCGGGTTTCACATGCCACCAACTCCACATTCACAGGCAACTTCAGAGCCACAGCCGTTTTCAGATAGCCCTCAATGCAAAGGCTCTAGACGCAAATATTGGTGTGAGAGCTAATTCAATCAAGGAAACACTGCATGTTGGTGAAGGGCATATTGAAGAAGGATCGGCCGAGTGGTTCTTGTGGGAGAACAACTCCATTTGGCTCACTAACTTCACACACCATCAGGCTTCCAGGCAGCTCTCAAGGAAACTCAGTTTTCAAACTCTATGCTTAGTGCCCTTTGAGTGCCTAGGACAGAAATGAAGCTTTCTAGAGCATCCCACACAAACGAATGCTCTACATGCGGTTTTCACATGGCACCAACTCCACATTCACAGGCAACTTCAGCGCCACAACCATTTTCAGATAGCCCTCAATGCAAAGGCTCTAGACGCAAATATTGGTGTGAGAGCTAATTCAATCAAGGAAACACTGCATGTTGATAAAGGGCATATTGAAGAAGGATCTGCCGAGTGGATCTTGTGGGAGAACAACTACATTTGGCTCACTAACTTCACACACCATCAGGCTTCCAAGCAGCTCTCAAGGAAACTCAGTTTTCACACTCTATGCTTAGTGCCCTTTGAGTGCATTATCTAGGAATGAACCTGGTAGAGCATCCCACAAAAACGAATGCTCCACATGCGGGTTTCACATGCCACCAACTCCACATTCACAGGCAACTTCAGAGCCACAGCCGTTTTCAGATAGCCCTCAATGCAAAGGCTCTAGACGCAAATATTGGTGTGAGAGCTAATTCAATCAAGGAAACACTGCATGTTGGTGAAGGGCATATTGAAGAAGGATCAGCCGAGTGGTTCTTGTGGGAGAACAACTCCATTTGGCTCACTAACTTCACACACCATCAGGCTTCCAATTAGCTCTCAAGGAAACTCAGTTTTCACACTCTATGCTTAGTGCCCTTTGAGTGCATTATCTAGGAATGAACCTGGTAGAGCATTCCACACAAACGAATGCTCCACATGCGGGTTTCACATGCCACCAACTCCACATTCACAGGCAACTTCAGCGCCACAGCCGTTTTCAGATAGCCCTCAATGCAAAGGCTCTAGACGCAAATATTGGTGTGAGAGCTAATTCAATCAAGGAAACACTGCATGTTGGTGAAGGGCATATTGAAGAAGGATCAGCCGAGTGGTTCTTGTGGGAGAACAACTCCATTTGGCTCACTAACTTCACACACCATCAGGCTTCCAAGCAGCTCTCAAGGAAACTCAGTTTTCACACTCTATGCTTAGTGCCCTTTGAGTGCATTATCTTGGAATGAACCTGGTAGAGCATCCCACACAAATGAATGCTCCACATGCGGGTTTCACATGCCACCAACTCCACATTCACAGGCAACTTCAGAGCCACAGCCGTTTTCAGATAGCCCTCAATGCAAAGGCTCTAGACGCAAATATTGGTGTGAGAGCTAATTCAATCAAGGAAACACTGCATGTTGGTGAAGGGCATATTGAAGAAGGATCAGCCGAGTGGTTCTTGTGGGAGAACAACTCCATTTGCCTCACTAACTTCACACACCATCAGGCTTCCAAGCAGCTCTCAAGGAAACTCACTTTTTAACACTCTATGCTTAGTGCCCTTTGTATGGCTAGGACTGAAATGAACCTGGTAGAGCATCCCACACAAACGAATGCTCCACATGCGGGTTTCACATGCCACCAACTCCACATTCACAGGCAACTTCAGAGCCACAGCCGTTTTCAGATAGCCCTCAATGCAAAGGCTCTAGACGCAAATATTGGTGTGAGAGCTAATTCAATCAAGGAAACACTGCATGTTGGTGAAGGGCATATTGAAGAAGGATCAGCCGAGTGGTTCTTGTGGGAGAACAACTCCATTTGGCTCACTAACTTCACACACCATCAGGCTTCCAATTAGCTCTCAAGGAAACTCAGTTTTCACACTCTATGCTTAGTGCCCTTTGAGTGCATTATCTAGGAATGAACCTGGTAGAGCATTCCACACAAACGAATGCTCCACATGCGGGTTTCACATGCCACCAACTCCACATTCACAGGCAACTTCAGCGCCACAGCCGTTTTCAGATAGCCCTCAATGCAAAGGCTCTAGACGCAAATATTGGTGTGAGAGCTAATTCAATCAAGGAAACACTGCATGTTGGTGAAGGGCATATTGAAGAAGGATCAGCCGAGTGGTTCTTGTGGGAGAACAACTCCATTTGGCTCACTAACTTCACACACCATCAGGCTTCCAAGCAGCTCTCAAGGAAACTCAGTTTTCACACTCTATGCTTAGTGCCCTTTGAGTGCATTATCTTGGAATGAACCTGGTAGAGCATCCCACACAAATGAATGCTCCACATGCGGGTTTCACATGCCACCAACTCCACATTCACAGGCAACTTCAGAGCCACAGCCGTTTTCAGATAGCCCTCAATGCAAAGGCTCTAGACGCAAATATTGGTGTGAGAGCTAATTCAATCAAGGAAACACTGCATGTTGGTGAAGGGCATATTGAAGAAGGATCAGCCGAGTGGTTCTTGTGGGAGAACAACTCCATTTGCCTCACTAACTTCACACACCATCAGGCTTCTAAGCAGCTCTCAAGGAAACTCAGTTTTCACACTCTATGCTTAGTGCCCTTTGAGTGCATTATCTAGGAATGAACCTGGTAGAGCATCCCACACAAACGAATGCTCCACATGCGGGTTTCACATGCCACCAACTCCACATTCACAGGCAACTTCAGAGCCACAGCCGTTTTCAGATAGCCCTCAATGCAAAGGCTCTAGACGCAAATATTGGTGTGAGAGCTAATTCAATCAAGGAAACACTGCATGTTGGTGAAGGGCATATTGAAGAAGGATCGGCCGAGTGGTTCTTGTGGGAGAACAACTCCATTTGGCTCACTAACTTCACACACCATCAGGCTTCCAGGCAGCTCTCAAGGAAACTCAGTTTTCAAACTCTATGCTTAGTGCCCTTTGAGTGCCTAGGACAGAAATGAAGCTTTCTAGAGCATCCCACACAAACGAATGCTCTACATGCGGTTTTCACATGGCACCAACTCCACATTCACAGGCAACTTCAGCGCCACAACCATTTTCAGATAGCCCTCAATGCAAAGGCTCTAGACGCAAATATTGGTGTGAGAGCTAATTCAATCAAGGAAACACTGCATGTTGATAAAGGGCATATTGAAGAAGGATCTGCCGAGTGGATCTTGTGGGAGAACAACTACATTTGGCTCACTAACTTCACACACCATCAGGCTTCCAAGCAGCTCTCAAGGAAACTCAGTTTTCACACTCTATGCTTAGTGCCCTTTGAGTGCATTATCTAGGAATGAACCTGGTAGAGCATCCCACAAAAACGAATGCTCCACATGCGGGTTTCACATGCCACCAACTCCACATTCACAGGCAACTTCAGAGCCACAGCCGTTTTCAGATAGCCCTCAATGCAAAGGCTCTAGACGCAAATATTGGTGTGAGAGCTAATTCAATCAAGGAAACACTGCATGTTGGTGAAGGGCATATTGAAGAAGGATCAGCCGAGTGGTTCTTGTGGGAGAACAACTCCATTTGGCTCACTAACTTCACACACCATCAGGCTTCCAATTAGCTCTCAAGGAAACTCAGTTTTCACACTCTATGCTTAGTGCCCTTTGAGTGCATTATCTAGGAATGAACCTGGTAGAGCATTCCACACAAACGAATGCTCCACATGCGGGTTTCACATGCCACCAACTCCACATTCACAGGCAACTTCAGCGCCACAGCCGTTTTCAGATAGCCCTCAATGCAAAGGCTCTAGACGCAAATATTGGTGTGAGAGCTAATTCAATCAAGGAAACACTGCATGTTGGTGAAGGGCATATTGAAGAAGGATCAGCCGAGTGGTTCTTGTGGGAGAACAACTCCATTTGGCTCACTAACTTCACACACCATCAGGCTTCCAAGCAGCTCTCAAGGAAACTCAGTTTTCACACTCTATGCTTAGTGCCCTTTGAGTGCATTATCTTGGAATGAACCTGGTAGAGCATCCCACACAAATGAATGCTCCACATGCGGGTTTCACATGCCACCAACTCCACATTCACAGGCAACTTCAGAGCCACAGCCGTTTTCAGATAGCCCTCAATGCAAAGGCTCTAGACGCAAATATTGGTGTGAGAGCTAATTCAATCAAGGAAACACTGCATGTTGGTGAAGGGCATATTGAAGAAGGATCAGCCGAGTGGTTCTTGTGGGAGAACAACTCCATTTGCCTCACTAACTTCACACACCATCAGGCTTCCAAGCAGCTCTCAAGGAAACTCACTTTTTAACACTCTATGCTTAGTGCCCTTTGTATGGCTAGGACTGAAATGAACCTGGTAGAGCATCCCACACAAACGAATGCTCCACATGCGGGTTTCACATGCCACCAACTCCACATTCACAGGCAACTTCAGAGCCACAGCCGTTTTCAGATAGCCCTCAATGCAAAGGCTCTAGACGCAAATATTGGTGTGAGAGCTAATTCAATCAAGGAAACACTGCATGTTGGTGAAGGGCATATTGAAGAAGGATCAGCCGAGTGGTTCTTGTGGGAGAACAACTCCATTTGGCTCACTAACTTCACACACCATCAGGCTTCCAATTAGCTCTCAAGGAAACTCAGTTTTCACACTCTATGCTTAGTGCCCTTTGAGTGCATTATCTAGGAATGAACCTGGTAGAGCATTCCACACAAACGAATGCTCCACATGCGGGTTTCACATGCCACCAACTCCACATTCACAGGCAACTTCAGCGCCACAGCCGTTTTCAGATAGCCCTCAATGCAAAGGCTCTAGACGCAAATATTGGTGTGAGAGCTAATTCAATCAAGGAAACACTGCATGTTGGTGAAGGGCATATTGAAGAAGGATCAGCCGAGTGGTTCTTGTGGGAGAACAACTCCATTTGGCTCACTAACTTCACACACCATCAGGCTTCCAAGCAGCTCTCAAGGAAACTCAGTTTTCACACTCTATGCTTAGTGCCCTTTGAGTGCATTATCTTGGAATGAACCTGGTAGAGCATCCCACACAAATGAATGCTCCACATGCGGGTTTCACATGCCACCAACTCCACATTCACAGGCAACTTCAGAGCCACAGCCGTTTTCAGATAGCCCTCAATGCAAAGGCTCTAGACGCAAATATTGGTGTGAGAGCTAATTCAATCAAGGAAACACTGCATGTTGGTGAAGGGCATATTGAAGAAGGATCAGCCGAGTGGTTCTTGTGGGAGAACAACTCCATTTGCCTCACTAACTTCACACACCATCAGGCTTCCAAGCAGCTCTCAAGGAAACTCAGTTTTCACACTCTATGCTTAGTGCCCATTGAGTGCATTATCTAGGAATGAACCTGGTAGAGCATTCCACACAAACGAATGCTTCACATGCGGGTTTCACATGCCACCAACTCCACATTCACAGGCAACTTCAGCGCCACAGCCGTTTTCAGATAGCCCTCAATGCAAAGGCTCTAGACGCAAATATTGGTGTGAGAGCTAATTCAATCAAGGAAACACTGCATGTTGGTGAAGGGCATATTGAAGAAGGATCAGCCGAGTGGTTCTTGTGGGAGAACAACTCCATTTGGCTCACTAACTTCACACACCATCAGGCTTCCAGGCAGCTCTCAAGGAAACTCAGTTTTCAAACTCTATGCTTAGTGCCCTTTGAGTGCCTAGGACAGAAATGAAGCTTTCTAGAGCATCCCACACAAACGAATGCTCTACATGCGGGTTTCACATGCCACCAACTCCACATTCACAGGCACCTTCAGCGCAACAGCCGTTTTCAGATAGCTCTCAATGCAAAGGCTCTAGACGCAAATATTGGTGTGAGAGCTAATTCAATCAAGGAAACACTGCATGTTGGTGAAGGGCATATTGAAGAAGGATCAGCCGAGTGGTTCTTGTGGGAGAACAACTCCATTTGGCTCACTAACTTCACACACCATCAGGCTTCCAAGCAGCTCTCAAGGAAACTCAGTTTTCACACTCTATGCTTAGTGCCCTTTGAGTGCATTATCTAGGAATGAACCTGGTAGAGCATCCCACACAAACGAATGCTCCACATGTGGGTTTCACATGCCACCAACTCCACATTCTCAGGCAACTTCAGCGCCACAGCCATTTTCAGATAGCCCTCAATGCAAAGGCTCTAGACGCAAATATTGGTGTGAGAGCTAATTCAATCAAGGAAACACTGCATGTTGGTGAAGGGCATATTGAAGAAGGATCAGCCGAGTGGTTCTTGTGGGAGAACAACTCCATTTGGCTCACTAACTTCACACACCATCAGGCTTCCAAGCAGCTCTCAAGGAAACTCAGTTTTCACACTCTATGCTTAGTGCCCTTTGAGTGCATTATCTAGGAATGAACCTGGTAGAGCATCCCACACAAACGAATGCTCCACATGCGGGTTTCACATGCCACCAACTCCACATTCACAGGCAACTTCAGCGCCACAGCCGTTTTCAGATAGCCCTCAATGCAAAGGCTCTAGACGCAAATATTGGTGTGAGAGCTAATTCAATCAAGGAAACACTGCATGTTGGTGAAGGGCATATTGAAGAAGGATCAGCCGAGTGGTTCTTGTGGGAGAACAACTCCATTTGGCTCACTAACTTCACACACCATCAGGCTTCTAAGCAGCTCTCAAGGAAACTCAGTTTTCACACTCTATGCTTAGTGCCCTTTGAGTGCATTATCTAGGAATGAACCTGGTAGAGCATCCCACACAAACGAATGCTCCACATGCGGGTTTCACATGCCACCAACTCCACATTCACAGGCAACTTCAGAGCCACAGCCGTTTTCAGATAGCCCTCAATGCAAAGGCTCTAGACGCAAATATTGGTGTGAGAGCTAATTCAATCAAGGAAACACTGCATGTTGGTGAAGGGCATATTGAAGAAGGATCGGCCGAGTGGTTTCTGTGGGAGAACAACTCCATTTGGCTCACTAACTTCACACACCATCAGGCTTCCAGGCAGCTCTCAAGGAAACTCAGTTTTCAACCTCTATGCTTAGTGCCCTTTGAGTGCCTAGGACAGAAATGAAGCTTTCTAGAGCATCCCACACAAACGAATGCTCTACATGCGGGTTTCACATGCCACCAACTCCACATTCACAGGCAACTTCAGCGCCACAACCATTTTCAGATAGCCCTCAATGCAAAGGCTCTAGACGCAAATATTGGTGTGAGAGCTAAATCAATCAAGGAAACACTGCATGTTGATAAAGGGCATATTGAAGAAGGATCTGCCGAGTGGATCTTGTGGGAGAACAACTACATTTGGCTCACTAACTTCACACACCATCAGGCTTCCAAGCAGCTCTCAAGGAAACTCAGTTTTCACACTCTATGCTTAGTGCCCTTTGAGTGCATTATCTAGGAATGAACCTGGTAGAGCATCCCACAAAAACGAATGCTCCACATGCGGGTTTCACATGCCACCAACTCCACATTCACAGGCAACTTCAGAGCCACAGCCGTTTTCAGATAGCCCTCAATGCAAAGGCTCTAGACGCAAATATTGGTGTGAGAGCTAATTCAATCAAGGAAACACTGCATGTTGGTGAAGGGCATATTGAAGAAGGATCAGCCGAGTGGTTCTTGTGGGAGAACAACTCCATTTGGCTCACTAACTTCACACACCATCAGGCTTCCAATTAGCTCTCAAGGAAACTCAGTTTTCACACTCTATGCTTAGTGCCCTTTGAGTGCATTATCTAGGAATGAATCTGGTAGAGCATTCCACACAAACGAATGCTCCACATGCGGGTTTCACATGCCACCAACTCCACATTCACAGGCAACTTCAGCGCCACAGCCGTTTTCAGATAGCCCTCAATGCAAAGGCTCTAGACGCAAATATTGGTGTGAGAGCTAATTCAATCAAGGAAACACTGCATGTTGGTGAAGGGCATATTGAAGAAGGATCAGCCGAGTGGTTCTTGTGGGAGAACAACTCCATTTGCCTCACTAACTTCACACACCATCAGGCTTCCAAGCAGCTCTCAAGGAAACTCAGTTTTCACACTCTATGCTTAGTGCCCTTTGAGTGCATTATCTAGGAATGAACCTGGTAGAGCATTCCACACAAACGAATGCTCCACATGCGGGTTTCACATGCCACCAACTCCACATTCACAGGCAACTTCAGCGCCACAGCCGTTTTCAGATAGCCCTCAATGCAAAGGCTCTAGACGCAAATATTGGTGTGAGAGCTAATTCAATCAAGGAAACACTGCATGTTGGTGAAGGGCATATTGAAGAAGGATCAGCCGAGTGGTTCTTGTGGGAGAACAACTCCATTTGGCTCACTAACTTCACACACCATCAGGCTTCCAGGCAGCTCTCAAGGAAACTCAGTTTTCAAACTCTATGCTTAGTGCCCTTTGAGTGCCTAGGACAGAAATGAATCTTTCTAGAGCATCCCACACAAACGAATGCTCTACATGCGGGTTTCACATGCCACCAACTCCACATTCACAGGCAACTTCAGCGCCACAGCCGTTTTCAGATAGCCCTCAATGCAAAGGCTCTAGACGCAAATATTGGTGTGAGAGCTAATTCAATCAAGGAAACACTGCATGTTGGTGAAGGGCATATTGAAGAAGGATCTGCAAAGTGGATTGTGTGGGAGAACAACTCCATTTGGATCACTAACTTCACACACCATCAGGCTTCCAAGCAGCTCTCAAGGAAACTCAGTTTTCACACTCTATGCTTAGTGCCGTTTGAGTGCATTATCTAAAATGAACCTGGTAGAGCATCCCACAAAAACGAATGCTCCACATGCGGGTTTCACATGCCACCAACTCCACATTCACAGGCAACTTCAGCGCCACAGCCATTTTCAGATAGCCCTCAATGCAAAGGCTCTAGACGCAAATATTGGTGTGAGAGCTAATTCAATCAAGGAAACACTGCATGTTGGTGAAGGGCATATTGAAGAAGGATCAGCCGAGTGGTTCTTGTGGGAGAACAACTCCATTTGCCTCACTAACTTCACACACCATCAGGCTTCCAAGCAGCTCTCAAGGAAACTCAGTTTTCACACTCTATGCTTAGTGCCCTTTGAGTGCATTATCTAGGAATGAACCTGGTAGAGCATCCCACATAAACGAATGCTCCACATGCGGGTTTCACATGCCACCAACTCCACATTCACAGGCAACTTCAGCGCCACAGCCATTTTCAGATAGCCCTCAATGCAAAGGCTCTAGACGCAAATATTGGTGTGAGAGCTAATTCAATCAAGGAAACACTGCATGTTGGTGAAGGGCATATTGAAGAAGGATCAGCCGAGTGGTTCTTGTGGGAGAACAACTCCATTTGCCTCACTAACTTCACACACCATCAGGCTTCCAAGCAGCTCTCAAGGAAACTCAGTTTTCACACTCTATGCTTAGTGCCCTTTGAGTGCATTATCTAGGAATGAACCTGGTAGAGCATCCCACACAAACGAATGCTCCACATGTGGGTTTCACATGCCACCAACTCCACATTCACAGGCAACTTCAGCGCCACAGCCGTTTTCAGATAGCCCTCAATGCAAAGGCTCTAGACGCAAATATTGGTGTGAGAGCTAATTCAATCAAGGAAACACTGCATGTTGGTGAAGGGCATATTGAAGAAGGATCAGCAAAGTGGATTGTGTGGGAGAACAACTCCATTTGGCTCACTAACTTCACACACCATCAGGCTTCCAAGCAGCTCTCAAGGAAACTCAGTTTTCACACTCTATGCTTAGTGCCCTTTGAGTGCATTATCTAGGAATGAACCTGGTAGAGCATCCCACACAAACGAATGCTCCACATGCGGGTTTCACATGCCACCAACTCCACATTCACAGGCAACTTCAGCGCCACAGCCATTTTCAGATAGCCCTCAATGCAAAGGCTCTAGACGCAAATATTGGTGTGAGAGCTAATTCAATCAAGGAAACACTGCATGTTGGTGAAGGGCATATTGAAGAAGGATCAGCCGAGTGGTTCTTGTGGGAGAACAACTCCATTTGGCTCACTAACTTCACACACCATCAGGCTTCCAAGCAGCTCTCAAGGAAACTCAGTTTTCACACTCTATGCTTAGTGCCCTTTGAGTGCATTATCTAGGAATGAACCTGGTAGAGCATCCCACACAAACGAATGCTCCACATGCGGGTTTCACATGCCACCAACTCCACATTCACAGGCAACTTCAGAGCCACAGCCGTTTTCAGATAGCCCTCAATGCAAAGGCTCTAGACGCAAATATTGGTGTGAGAGCTAATTCAATCAAGGGAACACTGCATGTTGGTGACGGGCATATTGAAGAAGGATCAGCCGAGTGGTTCTTGTGGGAGAACAACTCCATTTGGCTCACTAACTTCACACACCATCAGGCTTCCAAGCAGCTCTCAAGGAAACTCAGTTTTCACACCCTATGCTTAGTGCCCTTTGTGTGCCTAGGACTGAAATGAAACTTGGCGACGATCCCACACAAATGAATGCTCCACATGCGGGTTTCACATGCCACCAACTCCACATTCACAGGCAACTTCAGCGCCACAGTCATTTTCAAATAGCCCTCAATGCAAAGGCTCTAGACGCAAATATTGGTGTGAGAGCTAATTCAATCAAGGAAACACTGCATGTTGGTAAAGGGCATATTGAAGAAGGATCAGCCGAGTGGATCTTGTGGGAGAACAACTCCATTTGGCTCACTAACTTCACACACCATCAGGCTTCCCAGCAGCTCTCAAGGAAACTCAGTTTTCACACTCTATGCTTAGTGCCCTTTGAGTGCATTATCTAGGAATGAACCTGGTAGAGCATTCCACACAAACGAATGCTCCACATGCGGGTTTCACATGCCACCAACTCCACATTCACAGGCAACTTCAGAGCCACAGCCGTTTTCAGATAGCCCTCAATGCAAAGGCTCTAGACGCAAATATTGGTGTGAGAGCTAATTCAATCAAGGAAACACTGCATGTTGGTGAAGGGCATATTGAAGAAGGATCAGCCGAGTGGTTCTTGTGGGAGAACAACTCCATTTGGCTCACTAAGTTCACACACCATCAGGCTTCCAAGCAGCTCTCAAGGAAACTCAGTTTTCAAACTCTATGCTTAGTGCCCTTTGAGTGCCTAGGACAGAAATGAAGCTTTCTAGAGCATCCCACACAAACGAATGCTCTACATGCGGGTTTCACATGCCACCAACTCCACATTCACAGGCAACTTCAGCGCCACAGCCGTTTTCAGATAGCTCTCAATGCAAAGGCTCTAGACGCAAATATTGGTGTGAGAGCTAATTCAATCGAGGAAACACTGCATGTTGGTGAAGGGCATATTGAAGAAGGATCAGCCGAGTGGTTCTTGTGGGAGAACAACTCCATTTGGCTCACTACCTTCACACACCATCAGGCTTCCAAGCAGTTCTCAAGGAAACTCAGTTTTCACACTCTATGCTTAGTGCCCTTTGAGTGCATTATCTAGGAATGAACCTGGTAGAGCATCCCACACAAACGAATGCTCCACATGCGGGTTTCACATGCCACCAACTCCACATTCACAGGCAACTTCAGCGCCACAGCCATTTTCAGATAGCCCTCAATGCAAAGGCTCTAGACGCAAATATTGGTGTGAGAGCTAATTCAATCAAGGAAACACTGCATGTTGGTGAAGGGCATATTGAAGAAGGATCAGCCGAGTGGTTCTTGTGGGAGAACAACTCCATTTGGCTCACTAACTTCACACACCATCAGGCTTCCAAGCAGCTCTCAAGGAAACTCAGTTTTCACACCCTATGCTTAGTGCCCTTTGTGTGCCTAGGACTGAAAAGAAACTTGGAGAGGATCCCACACAAATGAATGCTCCACATGCGGGTTTCACATGCCACCAACTCCACATTCACAGGAAACTTCAGCGCCACAGCCGTTTTCAGATAGCTCTCAATGCAAAGGCTTTAGACGCAAATATTGGTGTGAGAGCTAATTCAATCAAGGAAACACTGCATGTTGGTGAAGGGCATATTGAAGAAGGATCAGCCGAGTGGTTCTTGTGGGAGAACAACTCCATTTGGCTCACTAAATTCACACACCATCAGGCTTCCAAGCAGCTCTCAAGGAAACTCAGTTTTCACACTCTATGCTTAGTGTCCTTTGAGTGCATTATCTAGGAATGAACCTGGTAGAGCATCCCACACAAACGAATGCTCCACATGCGGGTTTCACATGCCACCAACTCCACATTCACAGGCAACTTCAGCGCCACAGCCGTTTTCAGATAGCTCTCAATGCAAAGGCTCTAGACGCAAATATTGGTGTGAGAGCTAATTCAATCAAGGAAACACTGCATGTTGGTGAAGGGCATATTGAAGAAGGATCAGCCGAGTGGTTCTTGTGGGAGAACAACTCCATTTGGCTCACTAACTTCACACACCATCAGGCTTCCAAGCAGCTCTCAAGGAAACTCAGTTTTCACACTCTATGCTTAGTGTCCTTTGAGTGCATTATCTAGGAATGAACCTGGTAGAGCATCCCACACAAACGAATGCTCCACATGCGGGTTTCACATGCCACCAACTCCACATTCACAGGCAACTTCAGTGCCACAGCCGTTTTCAGATAGCCCTCAATGCAAAGTCTCTAGACGCAAATATTGGTGTGAGAGCTAATTCAATCAAGGAAACACTGCATGTTGGTGAAGGGCATATTGAAGAAGGATCAGCAGAGTGGTTCTTGTGGGAGAACAACTCCATTTGGCTCACTAACTTCACACACCATCAGGCTTCCAAGCAGCTCTCAAGGAAACTCAGTTTTCACACTCTATGCTTAGTGCCCTTTGTGTGCCTAGGACTGAAATCAAACTTGGCGAGGATCCCACACAAACGAATGCTCCACATGCGGCTTTAACATGCCACCAACTCCACATTCACAGGCACCTTCAGCGCCACAGCCGTTTTCAGATAGCTCTCAATGCAAAGGCTCTAGACGCAAATATTGGTGTGAGAGCTAATTCAATCAAGGAAACACTGCATGTTGGTGAAGGGCATATTGAAGAAGGATCAGCCGAGTGGATCTTGTGGGAGAACAACTCCATTTGGCTCACTAACTTCACACACCATCAGGCTTCCAAGCAGCTCTCAAGGAAACTCAGTTTTCACACTCTATGCTTAGTGCCCTTTGAGTGCATTATCTAGGAATGAACCTGGTAGAGCATCCCACACAAACGAATGCTCCACATGCGGGTTTCACATGCCACCAACTCCACATTCACAGGCAACTTCAGCGCCACAGCCGTTTTCAGATAGCCCTCAATGCAAAGGCTCTAGACGCAAATATTGGTGTAAGAGCTAATTCAACCAAGAAACACTGCATGTTGGTGAAGGGCATATTGAAGAAGGATCAGCCGAGTGGTTCTTGTGGGAGAACAACTCCATTTGGCTCACTAACTTCACACACCATCAGGCTTCCAAGCAGCTCTCAAGGAAACTCAGTTTTCACACCCTATGCTTAGTGCCCTTTGAGTGCCTAGGACAGAAATGAAACTTGGCGAGGATCCCACACAAATGAATGCTCCACATGCGGGTTTCACATGCCACCAACTCCACATTCACAGGCAACTTCAGCGCCACAGCCGTTTTCAGATAGCTCTCAATGCAAAGGCTCTAAACGCAAATATTGGTGTGAGAGCTAATTCAATCAAGGAAACACTGCATGTTGGTGAAGGGCATATTGAAGAAGGATCAGCCGAGTGGTTCTTGTGGGAGAACAACTCCATTTGGCTCACTAACTTCACACACCATCAGGCTTCCAAGCAGCTCTCAAGGAAACTCAGTTTTCACACTCTATGCTTAGTGCCGTTTGAGTGCATTATCTAGGAATGAACCTGGTAGAGCATCCCACAGAAACGAATGCTCCACATGCGGGTTTCACATGCCACCAATTCCACATTCACAGGCAACTTCAGCGCCACAGCCATTTTCAGATAGCCCTCAATGCAAAGGCTCTAGACGCAAATATTGGTGTGAGAGCTAATTCAATCAAGGAAACACTGCATGTTGGTGAAGGGCATATTGAAGAAGGATCAGCCGAGTGGTTCTTGTGGGAGAACAACTCCATTTGGCTCACTAACTTCACACACCATCAGGCTTCCAAGCAGCTCTCAAGGAAACTCAGTTTTCACACCCTATGCTTAGTGCCCTTTGTGTGCCTAGGACTGAAATAAAACTTGGCGAGGATACCACACAAACGAATGCTCCACATGCGGGTTTCACATGCCACCAACTCCACATTCACAGGCACCTTTAGCGCCACAGCCGTTTTCAGATAGCCCTCAATGCAAATTCTCTAGACGCAAATATTGGTGTGAGAGCTAATTCAATCAAGGGAAAACTGCATGTTGGTGAAGGGCATATTGAAGAAGGATCAGCCGAGTGGTTCTTGTGGGAGAACAACTCCATTTGGCTCACTAACTTCACACACCATCAGGCTTCCAAGCAGCTCTCAAGGAAACTCAGTTTTCACACTCTATGCTTAGTGCCGTTTGAGTGCATTATCTAGGAATCAACCTGGTAGAGCATCCCACACAAACGAATGCTCCACATGTGGGTTTCACATGCCACCAACTCCACATTCTCAGGCAACTTCAGCGCCACAGCCATTTTCAGATAGACCTCAATGCAAAGGCTCTAGACGCAAATATTGGTGTGAGAGCTAATTCAATCAAGGGAACACTGCATGTTGGTGAAGGGCATATTGAAGAAGGATCAGCGAAGTGGTTCTTGTGGGAGAACAACTCCATTTGGCTCACTAACTTCACACACCATCAGGCTTCCAAGCAGCTCTCAAGGAAACTCAGTTTTCACACTCTATGCTTAGTGCCCTTTGAGTGCATTATCTAGGAATGAACCTGGTAGAGCATCCCACACAAACGAATGCTCCACATGCGGGTTTCACATGCCACCAACTCCACATTCACAGGTAACTTCAGCGCCACAGCCATTTTCAGATAGCCCTCAATGCAAAGGCTCTAGACGCAAATATTTGTGTGAGAGCTAATTCAATCAAGGAAACACTGCATGTTGGTGAAGGGTATATTGAAGAAGGATCAGCCGAGTGGTTCTTGTGGGAGAACAACTCCATTTGGCTCACTAACTTCACACACCATCAGGCTTCCAAGCAGCTCTCAAGGAAACTCAGTTTTCACACTCTATGCTTAGTGCCCTTTGTGTGCCTAGGACTGAAATCAAATTGGCGAGGATACCACACAAACGAATGCTCCACATGCGGCTTTAACATGCCACCAAGTCCACATTCACAGGCACCTTCAGCGCCACAGCCGTTTTCAGATAGCCCTCAATGCAAATTCTCTAGACGCAAATATTGGTGTGAGAGCTAATTCAATCAAGGGAACACTGCATGTTGGTGAAGGGCATATTGAAGAAGGATCAGCCGAGTGGTTCTTGTGGGAGAACAACTCCATTTGGCTCACTAACTTCACACACCATCAGGCTTCCAAGCAGCTCTCAAGGAAACTCAGTTTTCACACTCTATGCTTAGTGCCCTTTGAGTGCATTATCTAGGAATGAACCTGGTAGAGCATCCCACACAAACGAATGCTCCACATGTGGGTTTCACATGCCACCAACTCCACATTCACAGGCAACTTCAGCGCCACAGCCATTTTCAGATAGCCCTCAATGCAAAGGCTCTAGACGCAAATATTGGTGTGAGAGCTAATTCAATCAAGGAAACACTGCATGTTGGTGAAGGGCATATTGAAGAAGGATCAGCCGAGTGGTTCTTGTGGGAGAACAACTCCATTTGGCTCACTAACTTCACACACCATCAGGCTTCCAAGCAGCTCTCAAGGAAACTCAGTTTTCACACTCTATGCTTAGTGCCCTTTGAGTGCATTATCTAGGAATGAACCTGGTAGAGCATCCCACACAAACGAATGCTCCACATGTGGGTTTCACATGCCACCAACTCCACATTCACAGGTAACTTCAGCGCCACAGCCGTTTTCAGATAGCCCTCAATGCAAAGGCTCTAGACGCAAATATTGGTGTGAGAGCTAATTCAATCAAGGAAACACTGCATGTTGGTGAAGGGCATATTGAAGAAGGATCAGCCGAGTGGTTCTTGTGGGACAACAACTCCATTTGGCTCACTAACTTCACACACCATCAGGCTTCCAAGCAGCTCTCAAGGAAAGTCAGTTTTCACACCCTATGCTTAGTGCCCTTTGTGTGCCTAGGACTGAAATCAAATTGGCGAGGATACCACACAAACGAATGCTCCACATGCGGCTTTAACATGCCACCAACTCCACATTCACAGGCACCTTAAGCGCCACAGCCGTTTTCAGATAGCCCTCAATGCAAAGGCTCTAGACGCAAATATTGGTGTGAGAGCTAATTCAATCAAGGGAACACTGCATGTTGGTGAAGGGCATATTGAAGAAGGATCAGCCGAGTGGTTCTTGTGGGAGAACAACTCCATTTGGCTCACTAACTTCACACACCATCAGGCTTCCAAGCAGCTCTCAAGGAAACTCAGTTTTCACACTCTATGCTTAGTGCCCTTTGAGTGCATTATCTAGGAATGAACCTGGTAGAGCATCCCACACAAACGAATGCTCCACATGTGGGTTTCACATGCCACCAACTCCACATTCACAGGCAACTTCAGCGCCACAGCCATTTTCAGATAGCCCTCAATGCAAAGGCTCTAGACGCAAATATTGGTGTGAGAGCTAATTCAATCAAGGAAACACTGCATGTTGGTGAAGGGCATATTGAAGAAGGATCAGCCGAGTGATTCTTGTGGGAGAACAACTCCATTTGACTCACTAACTTCACACACCATCAGGCTTCCAAGCAGCTCTCAAGGAAACTCAGTTTTCACACTCTATGCTTAGTGCCCTTTGAGTGCATTATCTAGGAATGAACCTGGTAGAGCATCCCACACAAACGAATGCTCCACATGCGGGTTTCACATGCCACCAACTCCACATTCACAGGTAACTTCAGCGCCACAGCCGTTTTCAGATAGCCCTCAATGCAAAGGCTCTAGACGCAAATATTGATGTGAGAGCTAATTCAATCAAGGAAACACTGCATGTTGGTGAAGGGCATATTGAAGAAGGATCAGCCGAGTGGTTCTTGTGGGAGAACAACTCCATTTGGCTCACTAACTTCACACACCATCAGGCTTCCAAGCAGCTAACAAGGAAACTCAGTTTTCACATCCTATGCTTAGTGCCCTTTGTGTGCCTAGGACTGAAATGAAACTTGGCGAGGATCCCACACAAATGAATGCTCCACATGCGGGTTTCACATGCCACCAACTCCACATTCACAGGCAACTTCAGCGCCACAGCCGTTTTCAGATAGCTCTCAATGCAAAGGCTCTAGACGCAAATATTGGTGTGAGAGCTAATTCAATCAAGGAAACACTGCATGTTGGTGAAGGGCATATTGAAGAAGGATCAGCCGAGTGGTTCTTGTGGGAGAACAACTCCATTTGGCTCACTAACTTCACACACCATCAGGCTTCCAAGCAGCTCTCAAGGAAACTCAGGTTTCACACTCTATGCTTAGTGCCCTTTGTGTGCCTAGGACTGAAATGAACCTGGTAGAGCATCGCACACAAACGAATTCTCCACATGCGGGTTTCACATGCCACCAACTCCACATTCTCAGGCAACTTCAGCGCCACAGCCGTTTTCAGATAGCTCTCAATGCAAAGGCTCTAGACGCAAATATTGGTGTGAGAGCTAATTCAATCAAGGAAACACTGCATGTTGGTGAAGGGCATATTGAAGAAGGATCAGCCGAGTGGTTCTTGTGGGAGAACAACTCCATTTGGCTCACTAACTTCACACACCATCAGGCTTCCAAGCAGCTCTCAAGGAAACTCAGTTTTCACACTCTATGCTTAGTGCCCTTTGAGTGCATTATCTAGGAATGAACCTGGTAGAGCATCCCACACAAACGAATGCTCCACATGCGGGTTTCACATGCCACCAACTCCACATTCACAGGCACCTTCAGCGCCACAGCCATTTTCAGATAGCCCTCAATGCAAAGGCTCTAGACGCAAATATTGGTGTGAGAGCTAATTCAATCAAGGAAACACTGCATGTTGGTGAAGGGCATATTGAAGAAGGATCAGCCGAGTGGTTCTTGTGGGAGAACAACTCCATTTGGCTCACTAACTTCACACACCATCAGGCTTCCAAGCAGCTCTCAAGGAAAGTCAGTTTTCACACCCTATGCTTAGTGCCCTTTGTGTGCCTAGGACTGAAATCAAATTGGCGAGGATACCACACAAACGAATGCTCCACATGCGGCTTTAACATGCCACCAACTCCACATTCACAGGCACCTTAAGCGCCACAGCCGTTTTCAGATAGCCCTCAATGCAAAGGCTCTAGACGCAAATATTGGTGTGAGAGCTAATTCAATCAAGGGAACACTGCATGTTGGTGAAGGGCATATTGAAGAAGGATCAGCCGAGTGGTTCTTGTGGGAGAACAACTCCATTTGGCTCACTAACTTCACACACCATCAGGCTTCCAAGCAGCTCTCAAGGAAACTCAGTTTTCACACTCTATGCTTAGTGCCCTTTGAGTGCATTATCTAGGAATGAACCTGGTAGAGCATCCCACACAAACGAATGCTCCACATGTGGGTTTCACATGCCACCAACTCCACATTCACAGGCAACTTCAGCGCCACAGCCATTTTCAGATAGCCCTCAATGCAAAGGCTCTAGACGCAAATATTGGTGTGAGAGCTAATTCAATCAAGGAAACACTGCATGTTGGTGAAGGGCATATTGAAGAAGGATCAGCCGAGTGATTCTTGTGGGAGAACAACTCCATTTGACTCACTAACTTCACACACCATCAGGCTTCCAAGCAGCTCTCAAGGAAACTCAGTTTTCACACTCTATGCTTAGTGCCCTTTGAGTGCATTATCTAGGAATGAACCTGGTAGAGCATCCCACACAAACGAATGCTCCACATGCGGGTTTCACATGCCACCAACTCCACATTCACAGGTAACTTCAGCGCCACAGCCGTTTTCAGATAGCCCTCAATGCAAAGGCTCTAGACGCAAATATTGATGTGAGAGCTAATTCAATCAAGGAAACACTGCATGTTGGTGAAGGGCATATTGAAGAAGGATCAGCCGAGTGGTTCTTGTGGGAGAACAACTCCATTTGGCTCACTAACTTCACACACCATCAGGCTTCCAAGCAGCTAACAAGGAAACTCAGTTTTCACACCCTATGCTTAGTGCCCTTTGTGTGCCTAGGACTGAAATGAAACTTGGCGAGGATCCCACACAAATGAATGCTCCACATGCGGGTTTCACATGCCACCAACTCCACATTCACAGGCAACTTCAGCGCCACAGCCGTTTTCAGATAGCTCTCAATGCAAAGGCTCTAGACGCAAATATTGGTGTGAGAGCTAATTCAATCAAGGAAACACTGCATGTTGGTGAAGGGCATATTGAAGAAGGATCAGCCGAGTGGTTCTTGTGGGAGAACAACTCCATTTGGCTCACTAACTTCACACACCATCAGGCTTCCAAGCAGCTCTCAAGGAAACTCAGGTTTCACACTCTATGCTTAGTGCCCTTTGAGTGCATTATCTAGGAATGAACCTGGTAGAGCATCCCACACAAACGAATGCTCCACATGCGGGTTTCACATGCCACCAATTCCACATTCACAGGCAACTTCAGCGCCACAGCCGTTTTGAGATAGCCCTCAATGCAAAGGCTCTAGACGCAAATATTGGTGTGAGAGCTAATTCAATCAAGGAAACACTGCATGTTGGTGAAGGGCATATTGAAGAAGGATCAGCCGAGTGGTTCTTGTGGGAGAACAACTCCATTTGGCTCACTAACTTCACACACCATCAGGCTTCCAAGCAGCTCTCAAGGAAACTCAGTTTTCACACCCTATGCTTAGTGCCCTTTGTGTGCCTAGGACTGAAATGAACCTGGTAGAGCATCGCACACAAACGATTTCTCCACATGCGGGTTTCACATGCCACCAACTCCACATTCTCAGGCAACTTCAGCGCCACAGCCGTTTTCAGATAGCTCTCAATGCAAAGGCTCTAGACGCAAATATTGGTGTGAGAGCTAATTCAATCAAGGAAACACTGCATGTTGGTGAAGGGCATATTGAAGAAGGATCAGCCGAGTGGTTCTTGTGGGAGAACAACTCCATTTGGCTCACTAACTTCACACACCATCAGGCTTCCAAGCAGCTCTCAAGGAAACTCAGTTTTCACACTCTATGCTTAGTGCCCTTTGAGTGCATTATCTAGGAATGAACCTGGTAGAGCATCCCACACAAACGAATGCTCCACATGCGGGTTTCACATGCCACCAACTCCACATTCACAGGCACCTTCAGCGCCACAGCCATTTTCAGATAGCCCTCAATGCAAAGGCTCTAGACGCAAATATTGGTGTGAGAGCTAATTCAATCAAGGAAACACTGCATGTTGGTGAAGGGCATATTGAAGAAGGATCAGCCGAGTGGTTCTTGTGGGAGAACAACTCCATTTGGCTCACTAACTTCACACACCATCAGGCTTCCAAGCAGCTCTCAAGGAAACTCAGTTTTCACACCCTATGCTTAGTGCCCTTTGTGTGCCTAGGACTGAAATGAACCTGGTAGAGCATCGCACACAAACGAATTCTCCACATGCGGGTTTCACATGCCACCAACTCCACATTCTCAGGCAACTTCAGCGCCACAGCCGTTTTCAGATAGCTCTCAATGCAAAGGCTCTAGACGCAAATATTGGTGTGAGAGCTAATTCAATCAAGGAAACACTGCATGTTGGTGAAGGGCATATTGAAGAAGGATCAGCCGAGTGGTTCTTGTGGGAGAACAACTCCATTTGGCTCACTAACTTCACACACCATCAGGCTTCCAAGCAGCTCTCAAGGAAACTCAGTTTTCACACCCTATGCTTAGTGCCCTTTGTGTGCCTAGGACTGAAATGAACCTTGGCGAGGATCCCACACAAATGAATGCTCCACATGCGGGTTTCACATGCCACCAACTCCACATTCACAGGCAACTTCAGCGCCACAGCCGTTTTCAGATAGCTCTCAATGCAAAGGCTCTAGACGCAAATATTGGTGTGAGAGCTAATTCAATCAAGGAAACACTGCATGTTGGTGAAGGGCATATTGAAGAAGGATCAGCCGAGTGGTTCTTGTGGGAGAACAACTCCATTTGGCTCACTAACTTCACACATCAGGCTTCCAAGAGACTCAGATAGTTAGCACTTCTAGTGATTGACTTGAGAGATTTTATGATAGATAGTGACGCTGAGTGATTGATGCATGGTTAGAATCATACAAACATTGCCACATGCGGGTTTCACATGCCACCAACTCACATTCCATCAGGCACCTTCAGCGCCACAAGCTGTTTCAATTGCAATCAATGCAAGGCTCTAGACGCAAATATTGGTGTGAGAGCTAATTCAATCAAGGAAACACTGCATGTTGGTGAAGGGCATATTGAAGAAGGATCAGCCGAGTGGTTCTTGTGGGAGAACAACTCCATTTGGCTCACTAACTTCACACACCATCAGGCTTCCAAGCAGCTCTCAAGGAAACTCAGTTTTCACACTCTATGCTTAGTGCCTTTGTGTGCCTAGGACTGAAATGAAACTTGACGAGGATCCCACACAAATGAATGCTCCACATGCGGGTTTCACATGCCACCAACTCCACATTCACAGGCAACTTCAGCGCCACAGCCGTTTTCAGATAGCTCTCAATGCAAAGGCTCTAGACGCAAATATTGGTGTGAGAGCTAATTCAATCAAGGAAACACTGCATGTTGGTGAAGGGTATATTGAAGAAGGATCAGCCGAGTGGTTCTTGTGGGAGAACAACTCCATTTGGCTCACTAACTTCACACACCATCAGGCTTCCAAGCAGCTCTCAAGGAAACTCAGTTTTCACACCCTATGCTTAGTGCCCTTTGTGTGCCTAGGACTGAAATAAAACTTGGCGAGGATACCACACAAACGAATGCTCCACATGCGGGTTTCACATGCCACCAACTCCACATTCACAGGCACCTTCAGCGCCACAGCCGTTTTCAGATAGCCCTCAATGCAAATTCTCTAGACGCAAATATTGGTGTGAGAGCTAATTCAATCAAGGGAACACTGCATGTTGGTGAAGGGCATATTGAAGAAGGATCAGCCGAGTGGTTCTTGTGGGAGAACAACTCCATTTGGCTCACTAACTTCACACACCATCAGGCTTCCAAGCAGCTCTCAAGGAAACTCAGTTTTCACACTCTATGCTTAGTGCCCTTTGAGTGCATTATCTAGGAATGAACCTGGTAGAGCATCCCACAGAAACGAATGCTCCACATGCGGGTTTCACATGCACCAACTCCACATTCTCAGGCAACTTCAGCGCCACAGCCGTTTTCAGATAGCCCTCAATGCAAAGGCTCTAGACGCAAATATTGGTGTGAGAGCTAATTCAATCAAGGAAACACTGCATGTTGGTGAAGGGCATATTGAAGAAGGATCAGCCGAGTGGTTCTTGTGGGAGAACAACTCCATTTGGCTCACTAATTTCACACAACATCATTCTTCCAAGCAGCTCTCAAGGAAACTCAGTTTTCACACTCTATGCTTAGTGCCCTTTGATTGCATTATCTAGAATGAACCTGGTAGAGCATCCCACACAAACGAATGCTCCACATGCGGGTTTCACATGCCACCAACTCCACATTCACAGGCAACTTCAGCGCCACAGCCGTTTTCAGATAGCCCTCAATGCAAAGGCTCTAGACCGCAAATATTGGTGTGAGAGGGCTAATTCAATCAAGGAAACACTGCATGTTGGTGAAGGGCATATTGAAGAAGGATCAGCCGAGTGGTTCTTGTGGGAGAACAACTCCATTTGGCTCACTAACTTCACACACCATCAGGCTTCCAAGCAGCTCTCAAGGAAACTCAGTTTTTCACACTCTATGCTTAGTGCCCTTTCTATGCCTAGGACTGAAATGAACCTTGGTGAGCATCCCACACAAACGAATGCTCCACAGTGCGGGGGGTTTTCACATGCCACCAACTCCACATTCACAGGCAACTTCAGCGCCACAGCCGTTTTCAGATAGCAGTCAATGCAAAGGCTGTAGACACAAATATTGGTGTGAGAGCTAATTCAATCAAGGAAACACTGCATGTTGGTGAAGGGCATATTGAAGAAGGATCAGCCGAGTGGTTCTTGTGGGAGAACAACTCCATTTGGCTCACTAACTTCACACACCATCAGGCTTCCAAGCAGCTCTCAAGGAAACTCAGTTTTCACACTCTATGCTTAGTGCTCTTTGAGTGCATTATCTAGGAATGAACCTGGTAGAGCATCCCACACAAACAAATGCTCCACATGCGGGTTTCACATGCCACCAACTCCACATTCACAGGCAACTTCAGCGCCACAGCCGTTTTCAGATAGCAGTAAATGCAAAGACTGTAGACACAAATATTGGTGTGAGAGCTAATTCAATCAAGGAAACACTGCATGTTGGTGAAGGGCATATTGAAGAAGGATCAGCCGAGTGGTTCTTGTGGGACAAAAACTCCATTGGCTCACTAACTTCACACACCATCAGGCTTCCAAGCAGCTCTCAAGGAAACTCAGTTTTCACACTCTATGCTTAGTGCTCTTTGAGTGCATTATCTAGGAATGAACCTGTAGAGCATCCCACAGCAAACGAATGCTCCACATGCGGGTTTCACATGCCACCAACTCCACATTCACAGGCAACTTCAGCGCCACAGCCATTTTCAGATAGCCCTCAATGCAAAGGCTCTAGACGCAAATATTGGTGTGAGAGCTAATTCAATCAAGGAAACACTGCATGTTGGTGAAGGGCATATTGAAGAAGGATCAGCAAAGTGGATCCTGTGGGAAAACAACTCCATTTGGCTCACTAACTTCACACACCATCAGGCTTCCAAGCAGCTCTCAAGAAATCTCATTTTTCACACTCTATGCTTAGTGCCCTATGAGTGCCTAGGACTGAAATGAACCTTGGTGAGCATCCCACACAAACGAATGCTCCACATGCGGGTTCACATGCCACCAACTCCACATTCACAGGCAACTTCAGCACCACAGCCGTTTTCAGATAGCCCTCAATGCAAAGGCTCTAGACGCAAATATTGGTGTGAGAGCTAATTCAATCAAGGAAACACTGCATGTTGGTGAAGGGCATATTGAAGAAGGATCAGCCGAGTGGTTCTTGTGGGAGAACAACTCCATTTGGCTCACTAACTTCACACACCATCAGGCTTCCAAGCAGCTCTCAAGGAAACTCAGTTTTCACACTCTATGCTTAGTGCCCTTTGAGTGCATTATCTAGGAATGAACCTGGTAGAGCATCCCACACAAACGAATGCTCCACATGCGGGTTTCACATGCCACCAACTCCACATTCACAGGCAACTTCAGCACCACAGCCGTTTTCAGATAGCCCTCAATGCAAAGGCTCTAGACGCAAATATTGGTGTGAGAGCTAATTCAATCAAGGAAACACTGCATGTTGGTGAAGGGCATATTGAAGAAGGATCAGCCAAGTGGTTCTTGTGGGAGAACAACTCCATTTGGCTCACTAACTTCACACACCATCAGGCTTCCAAGCAGCTCTCAAGGAAACTCAGTTTTCACACTCTATGCTTAGTGCCCTTTGAGTGCATTATCTAGGAATGAACCTGGTAGAGCATCCCACACAAACGAATGCTCCACATGCGGGTTTCACATGCCACAACTCCACATTCACAGGCAACTTCAGCGCCACAGCCGTTTTCAGATAGCCCTCAATGCAAAGGCTCTAGACGCAAATATTGGTGTGAGAGCTAATTCAATCAAGGA
>NW_026696660.1:0-52845 GCF_030435755.1 Ochotona princeps | reverse complement strand
TGCGGGTTTCACATGCCACCAACTCCACATTCTCAGGCAACTTCAGCGCCACAGCCTTTTTCAGATAGCCCTCAATGCAAAGGCTGTAGATGCAAATATTGGTGTGAGAGCTAATTCAATCAAGGAAACACTGCATGTTGGTGAAGGGCATATTGAAGAAGGATCAGCCGAGTGGTTCTTGTGGGAGAACAACTCCATTTGGCTCACTAACTTCACACACCATCAGGCTTCCAAGCAGCTCTCAAGGAAACTCAGTTTTCACACTCTATGCTTAGTGCCCTTTGAGTGCATTATGTAGGAATGAACCTGGTAGAGCATCCCACACTTCCAAATGCTCCACATGCGGGTTTCACATGCCACCAACTCCACATTCAGAGGCAACTTCAGCGCCACAGCCGTTTTCAGATAGCCCTCAATGCAAAGGTTCTAGACGCAAATATTGGTGTGAGAGCTAATTCAATCAAGGAAACACTGCATGCTGGTGAAGGGCATATTGAAGAAGGATCAGCCGAGTGGTTCTTGTGGGAGAACAACTCCATTTGGCTCACTAACTTCACACACCATCAGGCTTCCAAGCAGCTCTCAAGGAAACTCAGTTTTCACACTCTATGCTTAGTGCCCTTTGAGTGCATTATCTAGGAATGAACCTGGTAGAGCATCCCACACAAACGAATGCTCCACATGCGGGTTTCACATGCCACCAACTCCACATTCAGAGGCAACTTCAGCGCCACAGCCGTTTTCAGATAGCCCTCAATGCAAAGGCTCTAGACGCAAATATTGGTGTGAGAGCTAATTCAATCAAGGAAACACTGCATGTTGGTGAAGGGCATATTGAAGAAGGATCAGCAGAGTGGTTCTTGTGGGAGAACAACTCCATTTGGCTCACAAACTTCACACACCAACAGGCTTCCAAGCAGCTCTCAAGGAAACTCAGTTTTCACACTCTATGCTTAGTGCCATTTGTGTGCCTTGGACTGAAATGAAGCTTGGTGAGCATCCCACACTTACAAATGCTCCACATGCGGGTTTCACATGCCACCAACTCCACATTCTCAGGCAACTTCAGCGCCACAGCCGTTTTCAGATAGCCCTCAATTGAAAGGACTTAGACGCAAATATTGGTGTGAGAGCTAATTCAATCAAGGAAACACTGCATGTTGGTGAAGGGCATATTGAAGAAGGATCAGCCGAGTGGTTCTTGTGGGAGAACAACTCCATTTGGCTCACTAACTTCACACACCATCAGGCTTCCAAGCAGCTCTCAAGGAAACTCAGTTTTCACACTCTATGCTTAGTGCCCTTTGAGTGCATTATGAAGGAATGAACCTGGTAGAGCATCCCACACTTCCAAATGCTCCACATGCGGGTTTCACATGCCACCAACTCCACATTCACAGGCAACTTCAGCGCCACAGCCGTTTTCAGATAGCCCTCAATGCAAAGGCTCTAGACGCAAATATTGGTGTGAGAGCTAATTCAATCAAGGAAACACTGCATGTTGGTGAAGGGCATATTGAAGAAGGATCAGCCGAGTGGTTCTTGTGGGAGAACAACTCCATTTGGCTCACTAACTTCACACACCATCAGGCTTCCAAGCAGCTCTCAAGGAAACTCAGTTTTCACACTCTATGCTTAGTGCCCTTTGAGTGCATTATCTAGGAATGAACCTGGTAGAGCATCCCACACAAACGAATGCTCCACATGCGGGTTTCACATGCCACCAACTCCACATTCTCAGGCAACTTCAGCGCCACAGCCGTTTTCAGATAGCCCTCAATGCAAAGGCTCTAGACGCAAATATTGGTGTGAGAGCTAATTCAATCAAGGAAACACTGCATGTTGGTGAAGGGCATATTGTAGAAGGATCAGCAGAGTGGTTCTTGTGGGAGAACAACTCCATTTGGCTCACAAACTTCACACACCAACAGGCTTCCAAGCAGCTCTCAAGGAAACTCAGTTTTCACACTCTATGCTTAGTGCCATTTGTGTGCCTTGGACTGAAATGAAGCTTGGTGAGCATCCCACACTTACAAATGCTCCACATGCGGGTTTCACATGCCACCAACTCCACATTCTCAGGCAACTTCAGCGCCACAGCCGTTTTCAGATAGCCCTCAATGCAAAGGCTATAGACGCAAATATTGGTGTGAGAGCTAATTCAATCAAGGAAACACTGCATGTTGGTGAAGGGCATATTGAAGAAGGATCAGCCGAGTGGTTCTTGTGGGAGAACAACTCCATTTGGCTCACTAACTTCACACACCATCAGGCTTCCAAGCAGCTCTCAAGGAAACTCAGTTTTCACACTCTATGCTTAGTGCCCATTGAGTGCATTATCTAGGAATGAACCTGGTAGAGCATCCCACACTTACAAATGCTCCACATGCGGGTTTCACATGCCACCAACTCCACATTCACAGGCAACTTCAGCGCCACAGCCGTTTTCAGATAGCCCTCAATGCAAAGGCTCTAGACGCAAATATTGGTGTGAGAGCTAATTCAATCAAGGAAACACTGCATGTTGGTGAAGGGCATATTGAAGAAGGATCAGCAGAGTGGTTCTTGTGGGAGAACAACTCCATTTGGCTCACTAACTTCACACACCATCAGGCTTCCAAGCAGCTCTCAAGGAAACTCAGTTTTCACACTCTATGCTTAGTGCCCTTTGAGTGCCTAGGACTGAAAAGAAGCTTGGTGAGCATCCACACAAACGAATGCTCCACATGCGGGTTTCACATGCCACCAACTCCACATTCACAGGCAACTTCAGCGCCACAGCCTTTTTCAGATAGCCCTCAATGCAAAGGCTCTAGACGCAAATATTGGTGTGAGAGCTAATTCAATCAAGGAAACACTGCATGTTGGTGAAGGGCATATTGAAGAAGGATCAGCAGAGTGGTTCTTGTGGGGAGGAACAACTCCATTTGGCTCACTAACTTCACACACCATCAGGTTTCCAAGCAGCTCTCAAGGAAACTCAGTTTTCACACTCTATGCTTAGTGCCCTTTGAGTGCATTATCTAGGAATGAACCTGGTAGAGTATCCCACACAAACGAATGCTCCACATGCGGGTTTCACATGCCACCAACTCCACATTCTCAGGCAACTTCAGCGCCACAGCCGTTTTCAGATAGCCCTCAATGCAAAGGCTCTAGACGCAAATATTGGTGTGAGAGCTAATTCAGTCAAGGAAACACTGCATGTTCGTGAAGGGCATATTGAAGAAGGATCAGCCGAGTGGTTCTTGTGGGAGAACAACTCCATTTGGCTCACTAACTTCACACACCATCAGGCTTCCAAGCAGCTCTCAAGGAAACTCAGTTTTCACACTCTATGCTTAGTGCCCATTGAGTGCATTATCTAGGAATGTACCTGGTAGAGCATCCCACACTTACAAATGCTCCACATGCGGGTTTCACATGCCACCAACTCCACATTCTCAGGCAACTTCAGCGCCACAGCCGTTTTCAGATAGCCCTCAATGCAAAGGCTCTAGACGCAAATATTGGTGTGAGAGCTAATTCAATCAAGGAAACACTGCATGTTGGTGAAGGGCATATTGAAGAAGGATCAGCAGAGTGGTTCTTGTGGGAGAACAACTCCATTTGGCTCACTAACTTCACACACCATCAGGCTTCCCAGCAGCTCTCAAGGAAACTCAGTTTTCACACTCTATGCTTAGTGCCCTTTGAGTGCATTATCTAGGAATGAACCTGGTAGAGTATCCCACACAAACGAATGCTAAACATGCGGGTTTCACATGCCACCAACTCCACATTCTCAGGCAACTTCAGCGCCACAGCCGTTTTCAGATAGCCCTCAATGCAAAGGCTCTAGACGCAAATATTGGTGTGAGAGCTAATTCAATCAAGGAAACACTGCATGTTGGTGAAGGGCATATTGAAGAAGGATCAGCCGAGTGGTTCTTGTGGGAGAACAACTCCATTTGGCTCACTAACTTCACACACCATCAGGCTTCCAAGCAGCTCTCAAGGAAACTCAGTTTTCACACTCTATGCTTAGTGCCCATTGAGTGCATTATCTAGGAATGTACCTGGTAGAGCATCCCACACTTACAAATGCTCCACATGCGGGTTTCACATGCCACCAACTCCACATTCTCAGGCAACTTCAGCGCCACAGCCTTTTTCAGATAGCCCTCAATGCAAAGGGCTGTAGATGCAAATATTGGTGTGAGAGATAATTCAATCAAGGAAACACTGCATGTTGGTGAAGGGCATATTGAAGAACGATCAGCCGAGTGGTTCTTGTGGGAGAACAACTCCATTTGGCTCACTAACTTCACACACCATCAGGCTTCCAAGCAGCTCTCAAGGAAACTCAGTTTTCACACTCTATGCTTAGTGCCCTTTGAGTGCCTAGGACTGAAAAGAAGCTTGGTGAGCATCCCACACAAACGAATGCTCAACTTGCGGGTTTCACATGCCACCAACTCCACATTCACAGGCAACTTCAGCGCCACAGCCGTTTTCAGATAGCCCTCAATGCAAAGGCTCTAGACGCAAATATTGGTGTGAGAGCTAATTCAATCAAGGAAACACTGCATGTTGGTGAAGGGCATATTGAAGAAGGATCAGCCGAGTGGTTCTTGTGGGAGAACAACTCCATTTGGCTCACTAACTTCACACACCATCAGGCTTCCAAGCAGCTCTCAAGGAAACTCAGTTTTCACACTCTATGCTTAGTGCCCTTTGAGTGCATTATCTAGGAATGAACCTGGTAGAGCATCCCACACAAACGAATGCTCCACATGCGGGTTTCACATGCCACCAACTCCACATTCAGAGGCAACTTCAGCGCCACAGCCGTTTTCAGATAGCCCTCAATGCAAAGGCTCTAGACGCAAATATTGGTGTGAGAGCTAATTCAATCAAGGAAACACTGCATGTTGGTGAAGGGCATATTGAAGAAGGATCAGCCGAGTGGTTCTTGTGGGAGAACAACTCCATTTGCCTCACTAACTTCACACACCATCAGGTTTCCAAGCAGCTCTCAAGGAAACTCAGTTTTCACACTCTATGCTTAGTGCCCTTTGAGTGCATTATCTAGGAATGAACCTGGTAGAGTATCCCACACAAACGAATGCTCCACATGCGGGTTTCACATGCCACCAACTCCACATTCTCAGGCAACTTCAGCGCCACAGCCGTTTTCAGATAGCCCTCAATGCAAAGGCTCTAGACGCAAATATTGGTGTGAGCGCTAATTCAATCAAGGAAACACTGCATGTTGGTGAAGGGCATATTGAAGAAGGATCAGCCGAGTGGTTCTTGTGGGAGAACAACTCCATTTGGCTCACTAACTTCACACACCATCAGGCTTCCAAGCAGCTCTCAAGGAAACTCAGTTTTCACACTCTATGCTTAGTGCCCTTTGAGTGCCTAGGACTGAAATGAAGCTTGGTGAGCATCCCACACAAACGAATGCTCCACATGCGGGTTTCACATGCCACCAACTCCACATTCACAGGCAACTTCAGCGCCACAGCCGTTTTCAGATAGCCCTCAATGCAAAGGCTCTAGACGCAAATATTGGTGTGAGAGCTAATTCAATCAAGGAAACACTGCATGTTGGTGAAGGGCATATTGAAGAAGGATCAGCCGAGTGGTTCTTGTGGGAGAACAACTCCATTTGGCTCACTAACTTCACACACCATCAGGCTTCCAAGCAGCTCTCAAGGAAACTCAGTTTTCACACTCTATGCTTAGTGCCCTTTGAGTGCATTTCTAGGAATGAACCTGGTAGAGCATTCCACACAAACGAATGCTCCACATGCGGGTTTCACATGCCACCAACTCCACATTCTCAGGCAACTTCAGCGCCACAGCCGTTTTCAGATAGCCCTCAATGCAAAGGCTCTAGACACAAATATTGGTGTGAGAGCTAATTCAATCAAGGAAACACTGCATGTTGGTGAAGGGCATATTGAAGAAGGATCAGCCGAGTGGATCTTGTGGGAGAACAACTCCATTTGGCTCACTAACTTCACACACCATCAGGCTTCCAAGCAGCTCTCAAGGAAACTCAGTTTTCACACTCTATGCTTAGTGCCCTTTGAGTGCATTATCTAGGAATGAACCTGGTAGAGCATCCCACACAAACGAATGCTCCACATGCGGGTTTCACATGCCACCAACTCCACATTCTCAGGCAACTTCAGCGCCACAGCCGTTTTCAGATAGCCCTCAATGCAAAGGCTCTAGATGCAAATATTGGTGTGAGAGCTAATTCAATCAAGGAAGCACTGCATGTTGGTGAAGGGCATATTGAAGAAGGATCAGTGGATCAGCAGAGTGGTTCTTGTGGGAGAACAACTCCATTTGGCTCACTAACTTCACACACCATCAGGCTTCCAAGCAGCTCTCAAGGAAACTCAGTTTTCACACTCTATGCTTAGTGCCCTTTGAGTGCCTAGGACTGAAAAGAAGCTTGGTGAGCATCCCACACAAACGAATGCTCCACTTGCGGGTTTCACATGCCACCAACTCCACATTCACAGGCAACTTCAGCGCCGCAGCCGTTTTCAGATAGCACTCAATGCAAAGGCTCTAGACGCAAATATTGGTGTGAGAGCTAATTCAATCAAGGAAACACTGCATGTTGGTGAAGGGCATATTGAAGAAGGATCAGCCGAGTGGTTCTTGTGGGAGAACAACTCCATTTGGCTCACAAACTTCACACACCAACAGGCTTCCAAGCAGCTCTCAAGGAAACTCAGTTTTCACACTCTATGCTTAGTGCCATTTGTGTGCCTTGGACTGAAATGAAGCTTGGTGAGCATCCCACACTTACAAATGCTCCACATGCGGGTTTCACATGCCACCAACTCCACATTCTCAGGCAACTTCAGCGCCACAGCCGTTTCAGATAGCCCTCAATTGAAAGGACTTAGACGCAAATATTGGTGTGAGAGCTAATTCAATCAAGGAAACACTGCATGTTGGTGAAGGGCATATGAAGAAGGATCAGCCGAGTGGTTCTTGTGGGAGAACAACTCCATTTGGCTCACTAACTTCACACACCATCAGGCTTCCAAGCAGCTCTCAAGGAAACTCAGTTTTCACACTCTATGCTTAGTGCCCTTTGAGTGCATTATGTAGGAATGAACCTGGTAGAGCATCCCACACTTCCAAATGCTCCACATGCGGGTTTCACATGCCACCAACTCCACATTCACAGGCAACTTCAGCGCCACAGCCGTTTTCAGATAGCCCTCAATGCAAAGGCTCTAGACGCAAATATTGGTGTGAGAGCTAATTCAATCAAGGAAACACTGCATGTTGGTGAAGGGCATATTGAAGAAGGATCAGCAGAGTGGTTCTTGTGGGAGAACAACTCCATTTGGCTCACTAACTTCACACACCATCAGGCTTCCAAGCAGCTCTCAAGGAAACTCAGTTTTCACACTCTATGCTTAGTGCCCTTTGAGTGCCTAGGACTGAAAAGAAGCTTGGTGAGCATCCCACACAAACGAATGCTCCACATGCGGTTTCACATGCCACCAACTCCACATTCACAGGCAACTTCAGCGCCACAGCCGTTTTCAGATAGCCCTCAATGCAAAGGCTCTAGACGCAAATATTGGTGTGAGAGCTAATTCAATCAAGGAAACACTGCATGTTGGTGAAGGGCATATTGAAGAAGGATCAGCCGAGTGGTTCTTGTGGGAGAACAACTCCATTTGCCTCACTAACTTCACACACCATCAGGTTTCCAAGCAGCTCTCAAGGAAACTCAGTTTTCACACTCTATGCTTAGTGCCCTTTGAGTGCATTATCTAGGAATGAACCTGGTAGAGTATCCCACACAAACGAATGCTCCACATGCGGGTTTCACATGCCACCAACTCCACATTCTCAGGCAACTTCAGCGCCACAGCCGTTTTCAGATAGCCCTCAATGCAAAGGCTCTAGACGCAAATATTGGTGTGAGAGCTAATTCAATCAAGGAAACACTGCATGTTGGTGAAGGGCATATTGAAGAAGGATCAGCCGAGTGGATCTTGTGGGAGAACAACTCCATTTGGCTCACTAACTTCACACACCATCAGGCTTCCAAGCAGCTCTCAAGGAAACTCAGTTTTCACACTCTATGCTTAGTGCCCTTTGAGTGCATTATCTAGGAATGAACCTGGTAGAGCATCCCACACAAACGAATGCTCCACATGCGGGTTTCACATGCCACCAACTCCACATTCTCAGGCAACTTCAGCGCCACAGCCGTTTTCAGATAGCCCTCAATGCAAAGGCTCTAGATGCAAATATTGGTGTGAGAGCTAATTCAATCAAGGAAGCACTGCATGTTGGTGAAGGGCATATTGAAGAAGGATCAGCAGAGTGGTTCTTGTGGGAGAACAACTCCATTTGGCTCACTAACTTCACACACCATCAGGCTTCCAAGCAGCTCTCAAGGAAACTCAGTTTTCACACTCTATGCTTAGTGCCCTTTGAGTGCCTAGGACTGAAAAGAAGCTTGGTGAGCATCCCACACAAACGAATGCTCCACTTGCGGGTTTCACATGCCACCAACTCCACATTCACAGGCAACTTCAGCGCCACAGCCGTTTTCAGATAGCCTCAATGCAAAGGCTCTAGACGCAAATATTGGTGTGAGAGCTAATTCAATCAAGGAAACACTGCATGTTGGTGAAGGGCATATTGAAGAAGGATCAGCCGAGTGGTTCTTGTGGGAGAACAACTCCATTTGGCTCACTAACTTCACACACCATCAGGCTTCCAAGCAGCTCTCAAGGAAACTCAGTTTTCACACTCTATGCTTAGTGCCCTTTGAGTGCATTTCTAGGAATGAACCTGGTAGAGCATTCCACACAAACGAATGCTCCACATGCGGGTTTCACATGCCACCAACTCCACATTCTCAGGCAACATCAGCGCCACAGCCGTTTTCAGATAGCCCTCAATGCAAAGGCTCTAGACGCAAATATTGGTGTGAGAGCTAATTCAATCAAGGAAACACTGCATGTTGGTGAAGGGCATATTGAAGAAGGATCAGCCGAGTGGTTCTTGTGGAGAACAACTCCATTTGGCTCACTAACTTCACACACCATCAGGCTTCCAAGCAGCTCTCAAGGAAACTCAGTTTTCACACTCTATGCTTAGTGCCCTTTGAGTGCATTATCTAGGAATGAACCTGGTAGAGCATCCCACACAAACGAATGCTCCACATGCGGGTTTCACATGCCACCAACTCCACATTCACAGGCAACTTCAGCGCCACAGCCGTTTTCAGATAGCCCTCAATGCAAAGGCTCTAGACGCAAATATTGGTGTGAGAGCTAATTCAATCAAGGAAACACTGCATGTTGGTGAAGGGCATATTGAAGAAGGATCAGCCGAGTGGTTCTTGTGGGAGAACAACTCCATTTGGCTCACTAACTTCACACACCATCAGGCTTCCAAGCAGCTCCCAAGGAAACTCAGTTTTCACACTCTATGCTTAGTGCCCTTTGTGTGCATTATCTAGGAATGAACCTGGTAGAGCATCCCACACAAAAGAATGCTCCACATGCGGGTTTCATATGCCACCAACTCCACATTCTCAGGCAACTTCAGCGCCACAGCCGTTTTCAGATAGCCCTCAATGCAAAGGCTCTAGATGCAAATATTGGTGTGAGAGCTAATTCAATCAAGGAAACACTGCATGTTGGTGAAGGGCATATTGAAGAAGGATCAGCCGAGTGGTTCTTGTGGGAGAACAACTCCATTTGGCTCACTAACTTCACACACCATCAGGCTTCCAAGCAGCTCTCAAGGAAACTCAGTTTTCACACTCTATGCTTAGTGCCCTTTGTGTGCCTTGGACTGAAATGAAGCTTGGTGAGCATCCCAAACTTACAAATGCTCCACATGCGGGTTTCACATGCCACCAACTCCACATTCTCAGGCAACTTCAGCGCCACAGCCGTTTTCAGATAGCCCTCAATGCAAAGGCTCTAGACACAAATATTGGTGTGAGAGCTAATTCACTCAAGGAAACACTGCATGTTGGGTGAAGGGCATATTGAAGAAGGATCAGCCGAGTGGTTCTTGTGGGAGAACAACTCCATTTGGCTCACTAACTTCACACACCATCAGGCTTCCAAGCAGCTCTCAAGGAAACTCAGTTTTCACACTCTATGCTTAGTGCCCTTTGAGTGCATTATCTAGGAATGAACCTGGTAGAGCATCCCACACAAACGAATGCTCCACATGCGGGTTTCACATGCCACCAACTCCACATTCACAGGCAACTTCAGCGCCACAGCCGTTTTCAGATAGCCCTCAATGCAAAGGCTCTAGACGCAAATATTGGTGTGAGAGCTAATTCAATCAAGGAAACACTGCATGTTGGTGAAGGGCATATTGAAGAAGGATCAGCCGAGTGGTTCTTGTGGGAGAACAACTCCATTTGGCTCACTAACTTCACACACCATCAGGCTTCCAAGCAGCTCTCAAGGAAACTCAGTTTTCACACTCTATGCTTAGTGCCCTTTGTGTGCATTATCTAGGAATGAACCTGGTAGAGCATCCCACACAAACGAATGCTCCACATGCGGGTTTCATATGCCACCAACTCCACATTCTCAGGCAACTTCAGCGCCACAGCCGTTTTCAGATAGCCCTCAATGCAAAGGCTCTAGATGCAAATATTGGTGTGAGAGCTAATTCAATCAAGGAAACACTGCATGTTGGTGAAGGGCATATTGAAGAAGGATCAGCCGAGTGGTTCTTGTGGGAGAACAACTCCATTTGGCTCACTAACTTCACACACCATCAGGCTTCCAAGCAGCTCTCAAGGAAACTCAGTTTTCACACTCTATGCTTAGTGCCCTTTGTGTACCTTGGACTGAAATGAAGCTTGGTGAGCATCCCAAACTTACAAATGCTCCACATGCGGGTTTCACATGCCACCAACTCCACATTCTCAGGCAACTTCAGCGCCACAGCCGTTTTCAGATAGCCCTCAATGCAAAGGCTCTAGACACAAATATTGGTGTGAGAGCTAATTCACTCAAGGAAACACTGCATGTTGGTGAAGGGCATATTGAAGAAGGATCAGCAGAGTGGTTCTTGTGGGAGAACAACTCCATTTGGCTCACTAACTTCACACACCATCAGGCTTCCAAGCAGCTCTCAAGGAAACTCAGTTTTCACACTCTATGCTTAGTGCCCTTTGAGTGCATTATCTAGGAATGAACCTGGTAGAGCATCCCACACAAACGAATGCTCCACATGCGGGTTTCACATGCCACCAACTCCACATTCAGAGGCAACTTCAGCACCACAGCCGTTTTCAGATAGCCCTCAATGCAAAGGCTCTAGACGCAAATATTGGTGTGAGAGCTAATTCAATCAAGGAAACACTGCATGTTGGTGAAGGGCATATTGAAGAAGGATCAGCCGAGTGGTTCTTGTGGGAGAACAACTCCATTTGGCTCACAAACTTCACACACCATCAGGCTTCCAAGCAGCTCTCAAGGAAACTCAGTTTTCACACTCTATGCTTAGTGCCCTTTGTGTGCCTTGGACTGAAATGAAGCTTGGTGAGCATCCCACACTTACAAATGCTCCACATGCGGGTTTCACATGCCACCAACTCCACATTCTCAGGCAACTTCAGCGCCACAGCCGTTTTCAGATAGCCCTCAATGCACAGGCTCTAGACGCAAATATTGGTGTGAGAGCTAATTCAATCAAGGAAACACTGCATGTTGGTGAAGGGCATATTGAAGAAGGATCAGCCGAGTGGTTCTTGTGGGAGAACAACTCCATTTGGCTCACTAACTTCACACACCATCAGGTTTCCAAGCAGCTCTCAAGGAAACTCAGTTTTCACACTCTATGCTTAGTGCCCTTTGAGTGCATTATCTAGGAATGAACCTGGTAGAGCATCCCACACAAACGAATGCTCCACATGCGGGTTTCACATGCCACCAACTCCACATTCTCAGGCAACTTCAGCGCCACAGCCGTTTTCAGATAGCCCTCAATGCAAAGGCTCTAGTCGCAAATATTGGTGTGAGAGCTAATTCAATCAAGGAAACACTGCATGTTGGTGAAGGGCATATTGAAGAAGGATCAGCCGAGTGGTTCTTGTGGGAGAACAACTCCATTTGGCTCACTAACTTCACACACCATCAGGCTTCCAAGCAGCTCTCAAGGAAACTCAGTTTTCACACTCTATGCTTAGTGCCCTTTGTGTGCCTTGGACTGAAATGAAGCTTGGTGAGCATCCCACACTTACAAATGCTCCACATGCGGGTTTCACATGCCACCAACTCCACATTCTCAGGCAACTTCAGCGCCACAGCCGTTTTCAGATAGCCCTCAATGCAAAGGCTCTAGATGCAAATATTGGTGTGAGAGCTAATTCAATCAAGGAAACACTGCATGTTGGTGAAGGGCATATTGAAGAAGGATCAGCCGAGTGGTTCTTGTGGGAGAACAACTCCATTTGGCTCACTAACTTCACACACCATCAGGCTTCCAAGCAGCTCTCAAGGAAACTCAGTTTTCACACTCTATGCTTAGTGCCCTTTGTGTGCCTTGGACTGAAATGAAGCTTGGTGAGCATCCCAAACTTACAAATGCTCCACATGCGGGTTTCACATGCCCCCAACTCCACATTCTCAGGCAACTTCAGCGCCACAGCCGTTTTCAGATAGCCCTCAATGCAAAGTCTCTAGACACAAATATTGGTGTGAGAGCTAATTCACTCAAGGAAACACTGCATGTTGGTGAAGGGCATATTGAAGAAGGATCAGCAGAGTGGTTCTTGTGGGAGAACAACTCCATTTGGCTCACTAACTTCACACACCATCAGGCTTCCAAGCAGCTCTCAAGGAAACTCAGTTTTCACACTCTATGCTTAGTGCCCTTTGAGTGCATTATCTAGGAATGAACCTGGTAGAGCATCCCACACAAACGAATGCTCCACATGCGGGTTTCACATGCCACCAACTCCACATTCACAGGCAACTTCAGCGCCACAGCCGTTTTCAGATAGCCCTCAATGCAAAGGCTCTAGACGCAAATATTGGTGTGAGAGCTAATTCAATCAAGGAAACACTGCATGTTGGTGAAGGGCATATTGAAGAAGGATCAGCCGAGTGGTTCTTGTGGGAGAACAACTCCATTTGGCTCACTAACTTCACACACCATCAGGCTTCCAAGCAGCTCTCAAGGAAACTCAGTTTTCACACTCTATGCTTAGTGCCCTTTGAGTGCATTATCTAGGAATGAACCTGGTAGAGCATCCCACACAAACGAATCCTTCACATGCGGGTTTCATATGCCACCAACTCCACTTTCACAGCCAACTTCAGCGCCACAGCCATTTTCAGATAGCCCTCAATGCAAAGGCTCTAGACGCAAATATTGGTGTGAGAGCTAATTCAATCAAGGAAACACTGCATGTTGGTGAAGGGCATATTGAAGAAGGATCAGCAGAGTGGTTCTTGTGGGAGAACAACTCCATTTGGCTCACTAACTTCACACACCATCAGGCTTCCAAGCAGCTCTCAAGGAAACTCAGTTTTCACACTCTATGCTTAGTGCCCTTTGAGTGCATTATCTAGGATTGAACCTGGTAGAGCATCCCACACTTACAAATGCTCCACATGCGGGTTTCACATGCCACCAACTCCACATTCACAGGCAACTTCAGCGCCACAGCCGTTTTCAGATAGCCCTCAATGCAAAGTCTCTAGACGCAAATATTGGTGTGAGAGCTAATTCAATCAAGGAAACACTGCATGTTGGTGAAGGGCATATTGAAGAAGGATCAGCCGAGTGGTTCTTGTGGGAGAACAACTCCATTTGGCTCACTAACTTCACACACCATCAGGCTTCCAAGCAGCTCTCAAGGAAACTCAGTTTTCACACTCTATGCTTAGTGCCCTTTGAGTGCATTATCTAGGAATGAACCTGGTAGAGCATCCCACACAAACGAATGCTCCACATGCGGGTTTCACATGCCACCAACTCCACATTCACAGGCAACTTCAGCGCCACAGCCGTTTTCAGATAGCCCTCAATGCAAAGGCTCTAGACGCAAATATTGGTGTGAGAGCTAATTCAATCAAGGAAACACTGCATGTTGGTGAAGGGCATATTGAAGAAGGATCAGCCGAGTGGTTCTTGTGGGAGAACAACTCCATTTGGCTCACTAACTTCACACACCATCAGGCTTCCAAGCAGCTCTCAAGGAAACTCAGTTTTCACACTCTATGCTTAGTGCCCTTTGCGTGCATTATCTAGGAATGAACCTTGGTGAGCATCCCACACAAGTGAATGCTCCACATGCGGGTTTCACATGCCATCAACTCCACATTCACAGGCAACTTCAGCGCCACAGCCGTTTTCAGATATCCCTCAATGCAAAGGCTCTAGACGCAAATATTGGTGTGAGAGCTAATTCAATCAAGGAAACACTGCATGTTGGTGAAGGGCATATTGAAGAAGGATCAGCAGAGTGGTTCTTGTGGGAGAACAACTCCATTTGGCTCACAAACTTCACACACCATCAGGCTTCCAAGCAGCTCTCAAGGAAACTCAGTTTTCACACTCTATGCTTAGTGCCCTTTGTGTGCCTTGGACTGAAATGAATCTTGGTGAGCATCCCACACTTACAAATGCTCCACATGCGGGTTTCACATGCCACCACCTCCACATTCTCAGGCAACTTCAGCGCCACAGCCGTTTTCAGATAGCCCTCAATGCAAAGGCTCTAGACGCAAATATTGGTGTGAGAGCTAATTCAATCAACGAAACACTGCATTTTGGTGAAGGGCATATTGAAGAAGGATCAGCCGAGTGGTTCTTGTGGGAGAACAACTCCATTTGGCTCACTAACTTCACACACCATCAGGCTTCCAAGCAGCTCTCAAGGAAACTCAGTTTTCACACTCTATGCTTAGTGCCCTTTGAGTGCATTATCTAGGAATGAACCTGGTAGAGCATCCCACACAAACGAATGCTCCACATGCGGGTTTCACATGCCACCAACTCCACATTCTCAGGCAACTTCAGCGCCACAGCCGTTTTCAGATAGCCCTCAATGCAAAGGCTCTAGTCGCAAATATTGGTGTGAGAGCTAATTCAATCAAGGAAACACTGCATGTTGGTGAAGGGCATATTGAAGAAGGATCAGCAGAGTGGTTCTTGTGGGAGAACAACTCCATTTGGCTCACTAACTTCACACACCATCAGGCTTCCAAGCAGCTCTCAAGGAAACTCAGTTTTCACACTCTATGCTTAGTGCCCTTTGTGTGCCTTGGACTGAAATGAAGCTTGGTGAGCATCCCACACTTACAAATGCTCCACATGCGGGTTTCACATGCCACCAACTCCACATTCTCAGGCAACTTCAGCGCCACAGCCGTTTTCAGATAGCCCTCAATTGAAGGGACTTAGACGCAAATATTGGTGTGAGAGCTAATTCAATCAAGGAAACACTGCATGTTGGTGAAGGGCATATTGAAGAAGGATCAGCCGAGTGGTTCTTGTGGGAGAACAACTCCATTTGGCTCACTAACTTCACACGCCATCAGGCTTCCAAGCAGCTCTCAAGGAAACTCAGTTTTCACACTCTATGCTTAGTGCCCTTTGAGTGCATCATCTAGGAATGAACCTGGTAGAGCATCCCACACTTACAAATGCTCCACATGCTGGTTTCACATGCCATCAACTCCACATTCTCAGGCAACTTCAGCGCCACAGCCGTTTTCAGATAGCCCTCAATGCAAAGGCTCTAGACGCAAATATTGGTGTGAGAGCTAATTCAATCAAGGAAACACTGCATGTTGGTGAAGGGCATATTGAAGAAGGATCAGCCGAGTGGTTCTTGTGGGAGAACAACTCCATTTGGCTCACTAACTTCACACACCATCAGGCTTCCAAGCAGCTCTCAAGGAAACTCAGTTTTCACACTCTATGCTTAGTGCCCTTTGAGTGCCTAGGACTGAAAAGAACCTTGGTGAGCATCCCACACAAACGAATGCTCCACATGCGGGTTTCACATGCCACCAACTCCACATTCACAGGCAACTTCAGCGCCACAGCCGTTTTCAGATAGCCCTCAATGCAAAGGCTCTAGACGCAAATATTGGTGTGAGAGCTAATTCAATCAAGGAAACACTGCATGTTGGTGAAGGGCATATTGAAGAAGGATCAGCCGAGTGGTTCTTGTGGGAGAACAACTCCATTTGGCTCACTAACTTCACACACCATCAGGCTTCCAAGCAGCTCTCAAGGAAACTCAGTTTTCACACTCTATGCTTAGTGCCCTTTGAGTGCATTATCTAGGAATGAACCTGGTAGAGCATCCCGCACTTACAAATGCTCCACATGCGGGTTTCACATGCCACCAACTCCACATTCTCAGGCAACTTCAGCGCCACAGCCGTTTTCAGATAGCCCTCAATGCAAAGGCTCTAGATGCAAATATTGGTGTGAGAGCTAATTCAATCAAGGAAACACAGCATGTTGGTGAAGGGCATATTGAAGAAGGATCAGCCGAGTGGTTCTTGTGGGAGAACAACTCCATTTGGCTCACTAACTTCACACACCATCAGGCTTCCAAGCAGCTCTCAAGGAAACTCAGTTTTCACACTCTATGCTTAGTTCCCTTTGAGTGCATTATCTAGGAATGAACCTGGTAGAGCATCCCACACTTACAAATGCTCCACATGCGGGTTTCACATGCCACCAACTCCACATTCTCAGGCAACTTCAGCGCCACAGCCGTTTTCAGATAGCCCTCAATGCAAAGGCTCTAGACGCAAATATTGGTGTGAGAGCTAATTCAATCAAGGAAACACTGCATGTTGGTGAAGGGCATATTGAAGAAGGATCAGCAGAGTGGTTCTTGTGGGAGAACAACTCCATTTGGCTCACTAACTTCACACACCATCAGGCTTCCAAGCAGCTCTCAAGGAAACTCAGTTTTCACACTCTATGCTTAGTGCCCTTTGAGTGCATTATCTAGGAATGAACCTGGTAGAGCATCCCACACTTACAAATGCTCCACATGCGGGTTTCATATGCCACCAACTCCACATTCTCAGGCAACTTCAGCGCCACAGCCGTTTTCAGATAGCCCTCAATGCAAAGGCTCTAGATGCAAATATTGGTGTGAGAGCTAATGCAATCAAGGAAACACTGCATGTTGGTGAAGGGCATATTGAAGAAGGATCAGCAGAGTGGTTCTTGGGGGAGAACAACTCCATTTGGCTCACTAACTTCACACACCATCAGGCTTCCAAGCAGCTCTCAAGGAAACTCAGTTTTCACACTCTATGCTTAGTGCCCTTTGTGTGCCTAGGACTGAAATGAAGCTTGGTGAGCATCCCACACTTACAAATGCTCCACATGCGGGTTTCACATGCCACCAACTCCACATTCTCAGGCAACTTCAGCGCCACAGCCGTTTTCAGATAGCCCTCAATGCAAAGGCTCTAGACACAAATATTGGTGTGAGAGCTAATTCAATCAAGGAAACACTGCATGTTGGTGAAGGTCATATTGAAGAAGGATCAGCAGAGTGGTTCTTGTGGGAGAACAACTCCATTTGGCTCACTAACTTCACACACCATCAGGCTTCCAAGCAGCTCTCAAGGAAACTCAGTTTTCACACTCTATGCTTAGTGTTCTTTGAGTGCATTTTCTAGGAATGAACCTGGTAGAGGATCCCACACAAACGAATGCTCCACATGCGGGTTTCACATGCCACCAACTCCACATTCAGAGGCAACTTCAGCGCCACAGCCGTTTTCAGATAGCCCTCAATGCAAAGGCTCTAGACGCAAATATTGGTGTGAGAGCTAATTCAATCAAGGAAACACTGCATGTTGGTGAAGGGCATATTGAAGAAGGATCAGCAGAGTGGTTCTTGTGGGAGAACAACACCATTTGGCTCACAAACCTCACACACCATCAGGCTTCCAAGCAGCTCTCAAGGAAACTCAGTTTTCACACTCTATGCTTAGTGCCCTTTGTGTGCCTTGGACTGAAATGAATCTTGGTGAGCATCCCACACTTACAAATGCTCCACATGCGGGTTTCACATGCCACCAACTCCACATTCTCAGGCAACTTCAGCGCCACAGCCGTTTTCAGATAGCCCTCAATGCAAAGGCTCTAGATGCAAATATTGGTGTGAGAGCTAATTCAATCAAGGAAACACTGCATGTTGGTGAAGGGCATATTGAAGAAGGATCAGCAGAGTGGTTCTTGTGGGAGAACAACTCCATTTGGCTCACTAACTTCACACACCATCAGGCTTCCAAGCAGCTCTCAAGGAAACTCAGTTTTCACACTCTATGCTTAGTGCCCTTTGAGTGCATTATCTAGGAATGAACCTGGTAGAGCATCCCACACTTACAAATGCTCCACATGCGGGTTTCACATGCCACCAACTCCACATTCTCAGGCAACTTCAGCGCCACAGCCGTTTTCAGATAGCCCTCAATGCAAAGGCTCTAGACGCAAATATTGGTGTGAGAGCTTATTCAATCAAGGAAACACTGCATGTTGGTGAAGGGCATATTGAAGAAGGATCAGCAGAGTGGTTCTTGTGGGAGAACAACTCCATTTGGCTCACTAACTTCACACACCATCAGGCTTCCAAGCAGCTCTCAAGGAAACTCAGTTTTCACACTCTATGCTTAGTGCCCTTTGAGTGCATTATCTAGGAATGAACCTGGTAGAGCATCCCACAGAAACGAATGCTCCACATGCGGGTTTCACATGCCACCAACTCCACATTCTCAGGCAACTTCAGCGCCACAGCCGTTTTCAGATAGCCCTCCATGCAAAGGCTCTAGACGCAAATATTGGTGTGAGAGCTAATTCAATCAAGGAAACACTGCATGTTGGTGAAGGGCATATTGAAGAAGGATCAGCCGAGTGGTTCTTGTGGGAGAACAACTCCATTTGGCTCACTAACTTCACACACCATCAGGCTTCCAAGCAGCTCTCAAGGAAACTCAGTTTTCACACTCTATGCTTAGTGCCCTTTGTGTGCCTTGGACTGAAATGAAGCTTGGTGAGCATCCCACACTTACAAATGCTGCACATGCGGGTTTCACATGCCACCAACTCCACATTCTCAGGCAACTTCAGCGCCACAACCGTTTTCAGATAGCCCTCAATTGAAAGAACTTAGACGCAAATATTGGTGTGAGAGCTAATTCAATCAAGGAAACACTGCATGTTGGTGAAGGGCATATTGAAGAAGGATCAGCCGAGTGGTTCTTGTGGGAGAACAACTCCATTTGGCTCACTAACTTCACACACCATCAGGCTTCCAAGCAGCTCTCAAGGAAACTCAGTTTTCACACTCTATGCTTAGTGCCCTTTGAGTGCATTATCTAGGAATGAACCTGGTAGAGCATCCCACACTTACAAATGCTCCACATGCGGGTTTCACATGCCACCAACTCCACATTCTCAGGCAACTTCAGCGCCACAGCCGTTTTCAGATAGCCCTCAATGCAAAGGCTCTAGACGCAAATATTGGTGTGAGAGCTAATTCAATCAAGGAAACACTGCATGTTGGTGAAGGGCATATTGAAGAAGGATCAGCAGAGTGGTTCTTGTGGGAGAACAACACCATTTGGCTCACTAACTTCACACACCATCAGGCTTCCAAGCAGCTCTCAAGGAAACTCAGTTTTCACACTCTATGCTTAGTGCCCTTTGTGTGCCTTGGACTGAAATGAATCTTGGTGAGCATCCCACACTTACAAATGCTCCACATGCGGGTTTCACATGCCACCAACTCCACATTCTCAGGCAACTTCAGCGCCACAGCCGTTTTCAGATAGCCCTCAATGCAAAGGCTCTAGATGCAAATATTGGTGTGAGAGCTAATTCAATCAAGGAAACACTGCATGTTGGTGAAGGGCATATTGAAGAAGGATCAGCAGAGTGGTTCTTGTGGGAGAACAACTCCATTTGGCTCACTAACTTCACACACCATCAGGCTTCCAAGCAGCTCTCAAGGAAACTCAGTTTTCACACTCTATGCTTAGTGCCCATTGAGTGCATTATCTAGGAATGAACCTGGTAGAGCATCCCACACTTACAAATGCTCCACATGCGGGTTTCACATGCCACCAACTCCACATTCTCAGGCAACTTCAGCGCCACAGCCGTTTTCAGATAGCCCTCAATGCAAAGGCTCTAGACGCAAATATTGGTGTGAGAGCTTATTCAATCAAGGAAACACTGCATGTTGGTGAAGGGCATATTGAAGAAGGATCAGCAGAGTGGTTCTTGTGGGAGAACAACTCCATTTGGCTCACTAACTTCACACACCATCAGGCTTCCAAGCAGCTCTCAAGGAAACTCAGTTTTCACACTCTATGCTTAGTGCCCTTTGCGTGAATTATCTAGGAATGAACCTGGTAGAGCTTCCCACACTTACAAATGCTCCACATGCGGGTTTCACATGCCACCAACTCCACATTCTCAGGCAACTTCAGCGCCACAGCCGTTTTCAGATAGCCCTCAATGCAAAGGCTCTAGACGCAAATATTGGTGTGAGAGCTAATTCAATCAAGGAAACACTGCATGTTGGTGAAGGGCATATTGAAGAAGGATCAGCCGAGTGGTTCTTGTGGGAGAACAACTCCATTTGGCTCACTAACTTCACACACCATCAGGCTTCCAAGCAGCTCTCAAGGAAACTCAGTTTTCACACTCTATGCTTAGTGCCCTTTGAGTGCATTATCTAGGAATGAACCTGGTAGAGCATCCCACAGAAACGAATGCTCCACATGCGGGTTTCACATGCCACCAACTCCACATTCTCAGGCAACTTCAGCGCCACAGCCGTTTTCAGATAGCCCTCCATGCAAAGGCTCTAGACGCAAATATTGGTGTGAGAGCTAATTCAATCAAGGAAACACTGCATGTTGGTGAAGGGCATATTGAAGAAGGATCAGCCGAGTGGTTCTTGTGGGAGAACAACTCCATTTGGCTCACTAACTTCACACACCATCAGGCTTCCAAGCAGCTCTCAAGGAAACTCAGTTTTCACACTCTATGCTTAGTGCCCTTTGTGTGCCTTGGACTGAAATGAAGCTTGGTGAGCATCCCACACTTACAAATGCTCCACATGCGGGTTTCACATGCCACCAACTCCACATTCTCAGGCAACTTCAGCGCCACAACCGTTTTCAGATAGCCCTCAATGCAAAGGTTCTAGACGCAAATATTGGTGTGAGAGCTAATTCAATCAAGGAAACACTGCATGTTGGTGAAGGGCATATTGAAGAAGGATCAGCCGAGTGGTTCTTGTGGGAGAACAACTCCATTTGGCTCACTAACTTCACACACCATCAGGCTTCCAAGCAGCTCTCAAGGAAACTCAGTTTTCACACTCTATGCTTAGTGCCCATTGAGTGCATTATCTAGGAATGAACCTGGTAGAGCATCCCACACTTACAAATGCTCCACATGCGGGTTTCACATGCCACCAACTCCACATTCTCAGGCAACTTCAGCGCCACAGCCGTTTTCAGATAGCCCTCAATGCAAAGGCGCTGGACGCAAATATTGGTGTGAGAGCTAATTCAATCAAGGAAACACTGCATGTTGGTGAAGGGCATATTGAAGAAGGATCAGCAGAGTGGTTCTTGTGGGAGAACAACTCCATTTGGCTCACTAACTTCACACACCATCAGGCTTCCAAGCAGCTCTCAAGGAAACTCAGTTTTCACACTCTATGCTTAGTGCCCTTTGAGTGCCTAGGACTGAAAAGAACCTTGGTGAGCATCCCACACAAACGAATGCTCCACATGCGGGTTTCACATGCCACCAACTCCACATTCACAGGCAACTTCAGCGCCACAGCCGTTTTCAGATAGCCCTCAATGCAAAGGCTCTAGACGCAAATATTGGTGTGAGAGCTAATTCAATCAAGGAAACATTGCATGTTGGTGAAGGGCATATTGAAGAAGGATCAGCCGAGTGGTTCTTGTGGGAGAACAACTCCATTTGGCTCACTAACTTCACACACCATCAGGCTTCCAAGCAGCTCTCAAGGAAACTCAGTTTTCACACTCTATGCTTAGTGCCCTTTGAGTGCATTTCTAGGAATGAACCTGGTAGAGCATCCCACACAAACGAATGCTCCACATGCGGGTTTCACATGCCACCAACTCCACATTCTCAGGCAACTTCAGCGCCACAGCCGTTTTCAGATAGCCCTCAATGCAAAGGCTCTAGTCGCAAATATAGGTGTGAGAGCTAATTCAATCAAGGAAACACTGCATGTTGGTGAAGGGCATATTGAAGAAGGATCAGCCGAGTGGTTCTTGTGGGAGAACAACTCCATTTGGCTCACTAACTTCACACACCATCAGGCTTCCAAGCAGCTCTCAAGGAAACTCAGTTTTCACACTCTATGCTTAGTGCCCTTTGTGTGCCTTGGACTGAAATGAAGCTTGGTGAGCATCCCACACTTACAAATGCTCCACATGCGGGTTTCACATGCCACCAACTCCACATTCTCAGGCAACTTCAGCACCACAGCCGTTTTCAGATAGCCCTCAATTGAAAGGACTTAGACGCAAATATTGGTGTGAGAGCTAATTCAATCAAGGAAACACTGCATGTTGGTGAAGGGCATATTGAAGAAGGATCAGCCGAGTGGTTCTTGTGGGAGAACAACTCCATTTGGCTCACTAACTTCACACACCATCAGGCTTCCAAGCAGCTCTCAAGGAAACTCAGTTTTCACACTCTATGCTTAGTGCCCTTTGAGTGCATTATCTAGGAATGAACCTGGTAGAGCATCCCACACTTACAAATGCTCCACATGCGGGTTTCACATGCCACCAACTCCACATTCTCAGGCAACTTCAGCGCCACAGCCGTTTTCAGATAGCCCTCAATGCAAAGGCTCTAGACGCAAATATTGGTGTGAGAGCTAATTCAATCAAGGAAACACTGCATGCTGGTGAAGGGCATATTGAAGAAGGATAAGCAGAGTGGTTCTTGTGGGAGAACAACTCCATTTGGCTCACTAACTTCACACACCATCAGGCTTCCAAGCAGCTCTCAAGGAAACTCAGTTTTCACACTCTATGCTTAGTGCCCTTTGAGTGCCTAGGACTGAAAAGAACCTTGGTGAGCATCCCAAACAAACGAATGCTCCACATGCGGGTTTCACATGCCACCAACTCCACATTCACAGGCAACTTCAGCGCCACAGCCGTTTTCAGATAGCCCTCCATGCAAAGGCTCTAGATGCAAATATTGGTGTGAGAGCTAATTCAATCAAGGAAACACTGCATGTTGGTGAAGGGCATATTGAAGAAGGATCAGCCGAGTGGTTCTTGTGGGAGAACAACTCCATTTGGCTCACTAACTTCACACACCATCAGGCTTCCAAGCAGCTCTCAAGGAAACTCAGTTTTCACACTCTATGCTTAGTGCCCTTTGTGTGCCTTGGACTGAAATGAAGCTTGGTGAGCATCCCACACTTACAAATGCTCCACATGCGGGTTTCACATGCCACCAACTCCACATTCTCAGGCAACTTCAGCACCACAGCCGTTTTCAGATAGCCCTCAATTGAAAGGACTTAGACGCAAATATTGGTGTGAGAGCTAATTCAATCAAGGAAACACTGCATGTTGGTGAAGGGCATATTGAAGAAGGATCAGCCGAGTGGTTCTTGTGGGAGAACAACTCCATTTGGCTCACTAACTTCACACACCATCAGGCTTCCAAGCAGCTCTCAAGGAAACTCAGTTTTCACACTCTATGCTTAGTGCCCTTTGAGTGCATTATCTAGGAATGAACCTGGTAGAGCATCCCACACTTACAAATGCTCCACATGCGGGTTTCACATGCCACCAACTCCACATTCACAGGCAACTTCAGCGCCACAGCCGTTTTCAGATAGCCCTCAATGCAAAGGCTCTAGACGCAAATATTGGTGTGAGAGCTAATTCAATCAAGGAAACACTGCATGCTGGTGAAGGGCATATTGAAGAAGGATCAGCCGAGTGGTTCTTGTGGGAGAACAACTCCATTTGGCTCACTAACTTCACACACCATCAGGCTTCCAAGCAGCTCTCAAGGAAACTCAGTTTTCACACTCTATGCTTAGTGCCCTTTGAGTGCCTAGGACTGAAAAGAACCTTGGTGAGCATCCCAAACAAACGAATGCTCCACATGCGGGTTTCACATGCCACCAACTCCACATTCTCAGGCAACTTCAGCGCCACAGCCGTTTTCAGATAGCCCTCAATGCAAAGGCTCTAGACGCAAATATTGGTGTGAGAGCTAATTCAATCAAGGAAACACTGCATGTTGGTGAAGGGCATATTGAAGAAGGATCAGCCGAGTGGTTCTTGTGGGAGAACAACTCCATTTGGCTCACTAACTTCACACACCATCAGGCTTCCAAGCAGCTCTCAAGGAAACTCAGTTTTCACACTCTATGCTTAGTGCCCTTTGAGTGCATTATCTAGGAATGAACCTGGTAGAGTATCCCACACTTACAAATGCTCCACATGCGGGTTTCACATGCCACCAACTCCACATTCTCAGGCAACTTCAGCGCCACAGCCGTTTTCAGATAGCCCTCAATGCAAAGGCTCTAGACGCAAATATTGGTGTGAGAGCTAATTCAATCAAGGAAACACTGCATGTTGGTGAAGGGCATATTGTAGAAGGATCAGCCGAGTGGTTCTTGTGGGAGAACAACTCCATTTGGCTCACTAACTTCACACACCATCAGGCTTCCAAGCAGCTCTCAAGGAAACTCAGTTTTCACACTCTATGCTTAGTGCCCTTTGAGTGCATTATCTAGGAATGAACCTGGTAGAGCATCCCAAACAAACGAATGCTCCACATGCGGGTTTCACATGCCACCAACTCCACATTCTCAGGCAACTTCAGCTCCACAGCCGTTTTCAGATAGCCCTCAATGCAAAGGCTCTAGACGCAAATATTGGTGTGAGAGCTAATTCAATCAAGGAAACACTGCATGTTGGTGAAGGGCATATTGAAGAAGGATCAGCAGAGTGGTTCTTGTGGGAGAACAACTCCATTTGGCTCACTAACTTCACACACCATCAGGCTTCCAAGCAGCTCTCAAGGAAACTCAGTTTTCACACTCTATGCTTAGTGCCCTTTGAGTGCCTAGGACTGAAAAGAAGCTTGGTGAGCATCCCACACAAACGAATGCTCCACATGCAGGTTTCACATGCCACCAACTCCACATTCAGAGGCAACTTCAGCGCCACAGCCGTTTTCAGATAGCCCTCAATGCAAAGGCTCTAGACGCAAATATTGGTGTGAGAGCTAATTCAATCAAGGAAACATTGCATGTTGGTGAAGGGCATATTGAAGAAGGATCAGCCGAGTGGTTCTTGTGGGAGAACAACTCCATTTGGCTCACTAACTTCACACACCATCAGGCTTCCAAGCAGCTCTCAAGGAAACTCAGTTTTCACACTCTATGCTTAGTGCCCTTTGAGTGCCTAGGACTGAAAAGAAGCTTGGTGAGCATCCCACACAAACGAATGCTCCACATGCAGGTTTCACATGCCACCAACTCCACATTCACAGGCAACTTCAGCGCCACAGCCATTTTCAGATAGCCCTCAATGCAAAGGCTCTAGACGCAAATATTGGTGTGAGAGCTAATTCAATCAAGGAAACACTGCATGTTGGTGAAGGGCATATTGAAGAAGGATCAGCCGCGTGGTTCTTGTGGGAGAACAACTCCATTTGGCTCACTAACTTCACACACCATCAGGCTTCCAAGCAGCTCTCAAGGAAACTCAGTTTTCACACTCTATGCTTAGTGCCCTTTGAGTGCATTATCTAGGATTGAACCTGGTAGAGTATCCCACATTTACAAATGCTCCACATGCGGGTTTCACATGCCACCAACTCCACATTCAGAGGCAACTTCAGCGCCACAGCCGTTTTCAGATAGCCCTCAATGCAAAGGCTCTAGACGCAAATATTGGTGTGAGAGCTAATTCAATCAAGGAAACACTGCATGTTGGTGAAGGGCATATTGTAGAAGGATCAGCCGAGTGGTTCTTGTGGGAGAACAACTCCATTTGGCTCACTAACTTCACACACCATCAGGCTTCCAAGCAGCTCTCAAGGAAACTCAGTTTTCACACTCTATGCTTAGTGCCCTTTGAGTGCATTATCTAGGAATGAACCTGGTAGAGCATCCCACACTTACAAATGATCCACATGCGGGTTTCACATGCCACCAACTCCACATTCTCAGGCAACTTCAGCGCCACAGCCGTTTTCAGATATCCCTCCATGCAAAGGCTCTAGACGCAAATATTGGTGCAAGAACTAATTCAATCAAGGAAACACTGCATGTTGGTGAAGGGCATATTGAAGAAGGATCAGCCGAGTGGTTCTTGTGGCAGAACAACTCCATTTGGCTCACTAACTTCACACACCATCAGGCTTCCAAGCAGCTCTCAAGGAAACTCAGTTTTCACACTCTATGCTTAGTGCCCTTTGAGTGCATTATCTAGGAATGAACCTGGTAGAGCATCCCACACAAACGAATGCTCCACATGCGGGTTTCACATGCCATCAACTCCACATTCTCAGGCAACTTCAGCGCCACAGCCGTTTTCAGATAGCCCTCAATGCAAAGGCTCTAGACGCAAATATTGGTGTGAGAGCTAATTCAATCAAGGAAACACTGCATGTTGGTGAAGGGCATATTGAAGAAGGATCAGCCGAGTGGTTCTTGTGGGAGAACAACTCCATTTGGCTCACTAACTTCACACACCATCAGGCTTCCAAGCAGCTCTCAAGGAAACTCAGTTTTCACACTCTATGCTTAGTGCCCTTTGAGTGCCTAGGACTGAAAAGAAGCTTGGTGAGCATCCCACACAAACGAATGCTCCACATGCGGGTTTCACATGCCACCAACTCCACATTCACAGGCAACTTCAGCGCCACAGCCATTTTCAGATAGCCCTCAATGCAAAGGCTCTAGACGCAAATATTGGTGTGAGAGCTAATTCAATCAAGGAAACACTGCATGTTGCTGAAGGGCATATTGAAGAAGGATCAGCGGAGTGGTTCTTGTGGGAGAACAACTCCATTTGGCTCACTAACTTCACACACCATCAGGCTTCCAAGCAGCTCTCAAGGAAACTCAGTTTTCACACTCTATGCTTAGTGCCCTTTGTGTGCCTTGGACTGAAATGAAGCTTGGTGAGCATCCCACACTTACAAATGCTCCACATGCGGGTTTCACATGCCACCACCTCCACATTCTCAGGCAACTTCAGCGCCACAGCCGTTTTCAGATAGCCCTCAATGCAAAGGCTCTAGATGCAAATATTGGTGTGAGAGCTAATTCAATCAAGGAAACACTGCATGTTGGTGAAGGGCATATTGAAGAAGGATCAGCCGAGTGGTTCTTGTGGGAGAACAACTCCATTTGGCTCACTAACTTCACACACCATCAGGCTTCCAAGCAGCTCTCAAGGAAACTCAGTTTTCACACTCTATGCTTAGTGCCGTTTGAGTGCATTATCTAGGAATGAACCTGGTAGAGCATCCCACACAAACGAATGCTCCACATGCGGGTTTCACATGCCACCAACTCCACATTCTCAGGCAACTTCAGCACCACAGCCGTTTTCAGATAGCCCTCAATGCAAAGGCTCTAGACGCAAATATTGGTGTGAGAGCTAATTCAATCAAGGAAACACTGCATGTTGGTGAAGGGCATATTGAAGAAGGATCAGCCGAGTGGTTCTTGTGGGAGAACAACTCCATTTGGCTCACAAACTTCACACACCATCAGGCTTCCAAGCAGCTCTCAAGGAAACTGAATTTTCACACTCTATGCTTAGTGCCCTTTGTGTGCCTTGGACTGAAATGAAGCTTGGTGAGCATCCCACACTTACAAATGCTCCACATGCGGGTTTCACATGCCACCAACTCCACATTCACAGGCAACTTCAGCGCCACAGCCGTTTTCAGATAGCCCTCAATGCAAAGGCTCTAGACGCAAATATTGGTGTGAGAGCTAATTCAATCAAGGAAACACTGCATGTTGGTGAAGGGCATATTGAAGAAGGATCAGCCGAGTGGTTCTTGTGGGAGAACAACTCCATTTGGCTCACTAACTTCACACACCATCAGGCTTCCAAGCAGCTCTCAAGGAAACTCAGTTTTCACACTCTATGCTTAGTGCCCTTTGAGTGCATTATCTAGGAATGAACCTGGTAGAGCATCCCACACAAACGAATGCTCCACATGCGGGTTTCACATGCCACCAACTCCACATTCTCAGGCAACTTCAGCGCCACAGCCGTTTTCAGATAGCCCTCAATGCAAAGGCTCTAGTCGCAAATATTGGTGTGAGAGCTAATTCAATCAAGGAAACACTGCATGTTGGTGAAGGGCATATTGAAGAAGGATCAGCCGAGTGGTTCTTGTGGGAGAACAACTCCATTTGGCTCACTAACTTCACACACCATCAGGCTTCCAAGCAGCTCTCAAGGAAACTCAGTTTTCACACTCTATGCTTAGTGCCCTTTGAGTGCATCATCTAGGAATGAACCTGGTAGAGCATCCCACACTTACAAATGCTCCACATGCTGGTTTCACATGCCATCAACTCCACATTCTCAGGCAACTTCAGCGCCACAGCCGTTTTCAGATAGCCCTCAATGCAAAGGCTCTAGACGCAAATATTGGTGTGAGAGCTAATTCAATCAAGGAAACACTGCATGTTGGTGAAGGGCATATTGAAGAAGGATCAGCCGAGTGGTTCTTGTGGGAGAACAACTCCATTTGGTTCACTAACTTCACACACCATCAGGCTTCCAAGCAGCTCTCAAGGAAACTCAGTTTTCACACTCTATGCTTAGTGCCCTTTGAGTGCCTAGGACTGAAAAGAACCTTGGTGAGCATCCCACACAAACGAATGCTCCACATGCGGGTTTCACATGCCACCAACTCCACATTCACAGGCAACTTCAGCGCCACAGCCGTTTTCAGATAGCCCTCAATGCAAAGGCTCTAGACGCAAATATTGGTGTGAGAGCTAATTCAATCAAGGAAACACTGCATGTTGGTGAAGGACATATTGAAGAAGGATCAGCCGAGTGGTTCTTGTGGGAGAACAACTCCATTTGGCTCACTAACTTCACACACCATCAGGCTTCCAAGCAGCTCTCAAGGAAACTCAGTTTTCACACTCTATGCTTAGTGCCCTTTGAGTGCATTATCTAGGAATGAACCTGGTAGAGCATCCCACACTTACAAATGCTCCACATGCGGGTTTCATATGCCACCAACTCCACATTCACAGGCAACTTCAGCGCCACAGCCGTTTTCAGATAGCCCTCAATGCAAAGGCTCTAGATGCAAATATTGGTGTGAGAGCTAATTCAATCAAGGAAACACTGCATGTTGGTGAAGGGCATATTGAAGAAGGATCAGCCGAGTGGTTCTTGTGGGAGAACAACTCCATTTGGCTCACTAACTTCACACGCCATCAGGCTTCCAAGCAGCTCTCAAGGAAACTCAGTTTTCACACTCTATGCTTAGTGCCGTTTGAGTGCATTATCTAGGAATGAACCTGATAGAGCATCCCACACTTACAAATGCTCCACATGCGGGTTTCACATGCCACCAACTCCACATTCTCAGGCAACTTCAGCGCCACAGCCGTTTTCAGATAGCCCTCAATGCAAAGGCTCTAGATGCAAATATTGGTGTGAGAGCTAATTCAATCAAGGAAACACTGCATGTTGGTGAAGGGCATATTGAAGAAGGATCAGCCGAGTGGTTCTTGTGGGAGAACAACTCCATTTGGCTCACTAACTTCACACACCATCAGGCTTCCAAGCAGCTCTCAAGGAAACTCAGTTTTCACACTCTATGCTTAGTGCCCTTTGAGTGCATTATCTAGGAATGAACCTGGTAGAGCATCCCACACTTACAAATGCTCCACATGCGGGTTTCACATGCCACCAACTCCACATTCTCAGGCAACTTCAGCTCCACAGCCGTTTTCAGATAGCCCTCAATGCAAAGGCTCTAGACGCAAATATTGGTGTGAGAGCTAATTCAATCAAGGAAACACTGCATGTTGGTGAAGGGCATATTGAAGAAGGATCAGCAGAGTGGTTCTTGTGGGAGAACAACTCCATTTGGCTCACTAACTTCACACACCATCAGGCTTCCAAGCAGCTCTCAAGGAAACTCAGTTTTCACACTCTATGCTTAGTGCCCTTTGAGTGCATTATCTAGGAATGAACCTGGTAGAGCATCCCACACTTACAAATGCTCCACATGCGGGTTTCATATGCCACCAACTCCACATTCACAGGCAACTTCAGCGCCACAGCCGTTTTCAGATAGCCCTCAATGCAAAGGCTCTAGATGCAAATATTGGTGTGAGAGCTAATGCAATCAAGGAAACACTGCATGTTGGTGAAGGGCATATTGAAGAAGGATCAGCAGAGTGGTTCTTGTGGGAGAACAACTCCATTTGGCTCACTAACTTCACACACCACCAGGCTTCCAAGCAGCTCTCAAGGAAACTCAGTTTTCACACTCTATGCTTAGTGTGCTTTGAGTGCATTATCTAGGAATGAACCTGGTAGAGCATCCCACACAAACGAGTGCTCCACATGCGGGTTTCACATGCCACCAACTCCACATTCAGAGGCAACTTCAGCGCCACAGCCTTTTTCAGATAGCCCTCAATGCAAAGGCTCTAGACGCAAATATTGGTGTGAGAGCTAATTCAATCAAGGAAACACTGCATGTTGGTGAAGGGCATATTGAAGAAGGATCAGCAGAATGGTTCTTGTGGGAGAACAACTCCATTTGGCTCACAAACCTCACACACCATCAGGCTTCCAAGCAGCTCTCAAGGAAACTCAGTTTTCACACTCTATGCTTAGTGCCCTTTGTGTGCCTTGGACTGAAATGAATCTTGGTGAGCATCCCACACTTACAAATGCTCCACATGCGGGTTTCACATGCCACCACCTCCACATTCTCAGGCAACTTCAGCGCCACAGCCGTTTTCAGATAGCCCTCAATGCAAAGGCTCTAGATGCAAATATTGGTGTGAGAGCTAATTCAATCAAGGAAACACTGCATGTTGGTGAAGGGCATATTGAAGAAGGATCAGCAGAGTGGTTCTTGTGGGAGAACAACTCCATTTGGCTCACTAACTTCACACACCATCAGGCTTCCAAGCAGCTCTCAAGGAAACTCAGTTTTCACACTCTATGCTTAGTGCCCATTGAGTGCATTATCTAGGAATGAACCTGGTAGAGCATCCCACACTTACAAATGCTCCACATGCGGGTTTCACATGCCACCAACTCCACATTCTCAGGCAACTTCAGCGCCACAGCCGTTTTCAGATAGCCCTCAATGCAAAGGCTCTAGACGCAAATATTGGTGTGAGAGCTTATTCAATCAAGGAAACACTGCATGTTGGTGAAGGGCATATTGAAGAAGGATCAGCAGAGTGGTTCTTGTGGGAGAACAACTCCATTTGGCTCACTAACTTCACACACCATCAGGCTTCCAAGCAGCTCTCAAGGAAACTCAGTTTTCACACTCTATGCTTAGTGCCCTTTGAGTGCATTATCTAGGAATGAACCTGGTAGAGCTTCCCACACTTACAAATGCTCCACATGCGGGTTTCACATGCCACCAACTCCACATTCTCAGGCAACTTCAGCGCCACAGCCGTTTTCAGATAGCCCTCAATGCAAAGGCTCTAGACGCAAATATTGGTGTGAGAGCTAATTCAATCAAGGAAACACTGCATGTTGGTGAAGGGCATATTGAAGAAGGATCAGCCGAGTGGTTCTTGTGGGAGAACAACTCCATTTGGCTCACTAACTTCACACACCATCAGGCTTCCAAGCAGCTCTCAAGGAAACTCAGTTTTCACACTCTATGCTTAGTGCCCTTTGTGTGCCTTGGACTGAAATGAAGCTTGGTGAGCATCCCACACTTACAAATGCTGCATATGCGGGTTTCACATGCCACCAACTCCACATTCTCAGGCAACTTCAGCGCCACAACCATTTTCAGATAGCCCTCAATTGAAAGAACTTAGACGCAAATATTGGTGTGAGAGCTAATTCAATCAAGGAAACACTGCATGTTGGTGAAGGGCATATTGAAGAAGGATCAGCCGAGTGGTTCTTGTGGGAGAACAACTCCATTTGGCTCACTAACTTCACACACCATCAGGCTTCCAAGCAGCTCTCAAGGAAACTCAGTTTTCACACTCTATGCTTAGTGCCCTTTGAGTGCATTATCTAGGAATGAACCTGGTAGAGCATCCCACACTTACAAATGCTCCACATGCGGGTTTCACATGCCATCAACTCCACATTCTCAGGCAACTTCAGCGCCACAGCCGTTTTCAGATAGCCCTCAATGCAAAGGCTCTAGACGCAAATATTGGTGTGAGAGCTAATTCAATCAAGGAAACACTGCATGTTGGTGAAGGGCATATTGAAGAAGGATCAGCAGAGTGGTTCTTGTGGGAGAACAACTCCATTTGGCTCACTAACTTCACACACCATCAGGCTTCCAAGCAGCTCTCAAGGAAACTCAGTTTTCACACTCTATGCTTAGTGCCCTTTGAGTGCCTAGGACTGAAAAGAACCTTGGTGAGCATCCCACACAAACGAATGCTCCACATGCGGGTTTCACATGCCACCAACTCCACATTCACAGGCAACTTCAGCGCCACAGCCGTTTTCAGATAGCCCTCAATGCAAAGGCTCTAGACGCAAATATTGGTGTGAGAGCTAATTCAATCAAGGAAACATTGCATGTTGGTGAAGGGCATATTGAAGAAGGATCAGCCGAGTGGTTCTTGTGGGAGAACAACTCCATTTGGCTCACTAACTTCACACACCATCAGGCTTCCAAGCAGCTCTCAAGGAAACTCAGTTTTCACACTCTATGCTTAGTGCCCTTTGAGTGCATTTCTAGGAATGAACCTGGTAGAGCATCCCACACAAACGAATGCTCCACATGCGGGTTTCACATGCCACCAACTCCACATTCTCAGGCAACTTCAGCGCCACAGCCGTTTTCAGATAGCCCTCAATGCAAAGGCTCTAGACGCAAATATTGGTGTGAGAGCTAATTCAATCAAGGAAACACTGCATGTTGGTGAAGGGCATATTGAAGAAGGATCAGCAGAGTGGTTCTTGTGGGAGAACAACTCCATTTGGCTCACTAACTTCACACACCATCAGGCTTCCAAGCAGCTCTCAAGGAAACTCAGTTTTCACACTCTATGCTTAGTGCCCTTTGTGTGCCTTGGACTGAAATGAAGCTTGGTGAGCATCCCACACTTACAAATGCTCCACATGCGGGTTTCACATGCCACCAACTCCACATTCTCAGGCAACTTCAGCACCACAGCCGTTTTCAGATAGCCCTCAATTGAAAGGACTTAGACGCAAATATTGGTGTGAGAGCTAATTCAATCAAGGAAACACTGCATGTTGGTGAAGGGCATATTGAAGAAGGATCAGCCGAGTGGTTCTTGTGGGAGAACAACTCCATTTGGCTCACTAACTTCACACACCATCAGGCTTCCAAGCAGCTCTCAAGGAAACTCAGTTTTCACACTCTATGCTTAGTGCCCTTTGAGTGCATTATCTAGGAATGAACCTGGTAGAGCATCCCACACTTACAAATGCTCCACATGCGGGTTTCACATGCCACCAACTCAACATTCTCAGGCAACTTCAGCGCCACAGCCGTTTTCAGATAGCCCTCAATGCAAAGGCTCTAGACGCAAATATTGGTGTGAGAGCTAATTCAATCAAGGAAACACTGCATGCTGGTGAAGGGCATATTGAAGAAGGATAAGCAGAGTGGTTCTTGTGGGAGAACAACTCCATTTGGCTCACTAACTTCACACACCATCAGGCTTCCAAGCAGCTCTCAAGGAAACTCAGTTTTCACACTCTATGCTTAGTGCCCTTTGAGTGCCTAGGACTGAAAAGAACCTTGGTGAGCATCCCAAACAAACGAATGCTCCACATGCGGGTTTCACATGCCACCAACTCCACATTCACAGGCAACTTCAGCGCCACAGCCGTTTTCAGATAGCCCTCAATGCAAAGGCTCTAGACGCAAATATTGGTGTGAGAGCTAATTCAATCAAGGAAACACTGCATGTTGGTGAAGGGCATATTGAAGAAGGATCAGCCGAGTGGTTCTTGTGGGAGAACAACTCCATTTGGCTCACTAACTTCACACACCATCAGGCTTCCAAGCAGCTCTCAAGGAAACTCAGTTTTCACACTCTATGCTTAGTGCCCTTTGAGTGCATTATCTAGGAATGAACCTGGTAGAGTATCCCACACTTACAAATGCTCCACATGCGGGTTTCACATGCCACCAACTCCACATTCTCAGGCAACTTCAGCGCCACAGCCGTTTTCAGATAGCCCTCCATGCAAAGGCTCTAGACGCAAATATTGGTGTGAGAGCTAATTCAATCAAGGAAACACTGCATGTTGGTGAAGGGCATATTGTAGAAGGATCAGCCGAGTGGTTCTTGTGGGAGAACAACTCCATTTGGCTCACTAACTTCACACACCATCAGGCTTCCAAGCAGCTCTCAAGGAAACTCAGTTTTCACACTCTATGCTTAGTGCCCTTTGAGTGCATTATCTAGGAATGAACCTGGTAGAGCATCCCAAACAAACGAATGCTCCACATGCGGGTTTCACATGCCACGAACTCCACATTCACAGGCAACTTCAGCGCCACAGCCGTTTTCAGATAGCCCTCAATGCAAAGGCTCTAGACGCAAATATTGGTGTGAGAGCTAATTCAATCAAGGAAACACTGCATGTTGGTGAAGGGCATATTGAAGAAGGATCAGCAGAGTGGTTCTTGTGGGAGAACAACTCCATTTGGCTCACTAACTTCACACACCATCAGGCTTCCAAGCAGCTCTCAAGGAAACTCAGTTTTCACACTCTATGCTTAGTGCCCTTTGAGTGCCTAGGACTGAAAAGAACCTTGGTGAGCATCCCACACAAACGAATGCTCCACATGCAGGTTTCACATGCCACCAACTCCACATTCAGAGGCAACTTCAGCGCCACAGCCGTTTTCAGTTAGCCCTCAATGCAAAGGCTCTAGACGCAAATATTGGTGTGAGAGCTAATTCAATCAAGGAAACACTGCATGTTGGTGAAGGGCATATTGAAGAAGGATCAGCCGAGTGGTTCTTGTGGGAGAACAACTCCATTTGGCTCACTAACTTCACACACCACCAGGCTTCCAAGCAGCTCTCAAGGAAACTCAGTTTTCACACTCTATGCTTAGTGCCCATTGAGTGCATTATCTAGGAATGAACCTGGTAGAGCATCCCACACAAACGAATGCTCCACATGCGGGTTTCACATGCCACCAACTCCACATTCACAGGCAACTTCAGCGCCACAGCCGTTTTCAGATAGCCCTCAATGCAGAGGCTCTAGACGCAAATATTGGTGTGAGAGCTAATTCAATCAAGGAAACACTGCATGTTGGTGAAGGGCATATTGAAGAAGGATCAGCCGAGTGGTTCTTGTGGGAGAACAACTCCATTTGGCTCACTAACTTCACACACCATCAGGCTTCCAGGCAGCTCTCAAGGAAACTCAGTTTTCACACTCTATGCTTAGTGCCCTTTGAGTGCATTTCTAGGAATGAACCTGGTAGAGCATCCCACACAAACGAATGCTCCACATGCGGGTTTCACATGCCACCACCTCCACATTCTCAGGCAACTTCAGCGCCACAGCCGTTTTCAGATAGCCCTCAATGCAAAGGCTCTAGTCGCAAATATTGGTGTGAGAGCTAATTCAATCAAGGAAACACTGCATGTTGGTGAAGGGCATATTGAAGAAGGATCAGCCGAGTGGTTCTTGTGGGAGAACAACTCCATTTGGCTCACTAACTTCACACACCATCAGGCTTCCTAGCAGCTCTCAAGGAAACTCAGTTTTCACACTCTATGCTTAGTGCCCTTTGTGTGCCTTTTACTGAAATGAAGCTTGGTGAGCATCCCACACTTACAAATGCTCCACATGCGGGTTTCACATGCCACCAACTCCACATTCTCAGACAACTTCAGCGCCACAGCCGTTTTCAGATAGCCCTCAATGCAAAGGCTCTAGACGCAAATATTGGTGTGAGAGCTAATTCAATCAAGGAAACATTGCATGTTGGTGAAGGGCATATTGAAGAAGGATCAGCCGAGTGGTTCTTGTGGGAGAACAACTCCATTTGGCTCACTAACTTCACACACCATCAGGCTTCCAAGCAGCTCTCAAGGAAACTCAGTTTTCACACTCTATGCTTAGTGCCCTTTGAGTGCATTATCTAGGATAGAACCTGGTAGAGTATCCCACACTTACAAATGCTCCACATGCGGGTTTCACATGCCACCAACTCCACATTCTCAGGCAACTTCAGCGCCACAGCCGTTTTCAGATAGCCCTCAATGCAAAGGCTCTAGACGCAAATATTGGTGTGAGAGCTAATTCAATCAAGGAAACACTGCATGTTGGTGAAGGGCATATTGTAGAAGGATCAGCCGAGTGGTTCTTGTGGGAGAACAACTCCATTTGGCTCACTAACTTCACACACCACCAGGCTTCCAAGCAGCTCTCAAGGAAACTCAGTTTTCACACTCTATGCTTAGTGCCCATTGAGTGCATTATCTAGGAATGAACCTGGTAGAGCATCCCACACAAACGAATGCTCCACATGCGGGTTTCACATGCCACCAACTCCACATTCACAGGCAACTTCAGCGCCACAGCCGTTTTCAGATAGCCCTCAATGCAGAGGCTCTAGACGCAAATATTGGTGTGAGAGCTAATTCAATCAAGGAAACACTGCATGTTGGTGAAGGGCATATTGAAGAAGGATCAGCCGAGTGGTTCTTGTGGGAGAACAACTCCATTTGGCTCACTAACTTCACACACCATCAGGCTTCCAGGCAGCTCTCAAGGAAACTCAGTTTTCACACTCTATGCTTAGTGCCCTTTGAGTGCATTTCTAGGAATGAACCTGGTAGAGCATCCCACACAAACGAATGCTCCACATGCGGGTTTCACATGCCACCACCTCCACATTCTCAGGCAACTTCAGCGCCACAGCCGTTTTCAGATAGCCCTCAATGCAAAGGCTCTAGTCGCAAATATTGGTGTGAGAGCTAATTCAATCAAGGAAACACTGCATGTTGGTGAAGGGCATATTGAAGAAGGATCAGCCGAGTGGTTCTTGTGGGAGAACAACTCCATTTGGCTCACTAACTTCACACACCATCAGGCTTCCAAGCAGCTCTCAAGGAAACTCAGTTTTCACACTCTATGCTTAGTGCCCTTTGTGTGCCTTGGACTGATATGAAGCTTGGTGAGCATCCCACATATACAAATGCTCCACATGCGGGTTTCACATGCCACCAACTCCACATTCACAGGCAACTTCAGCGCCACAGCCGTTTTCAGATAGCCCTCAATGCAAAGGCTCTAGACGCAAATATTGGTGTGAGAGCTAATTCAATCAAGGAAACACTGCATGTTGGTGAAGGGCATATTGTAGAAGGATCAGCCGAGTGGTTCTTGTGGGAGAACAACTCCATTTGGCTCACTAACTTCACACACCATCAGGCTTCCAAGCAGCTCTCAAGGAAACTCAGTTTTCACACTCTATGCTTAGTGCCCATTGAGTGCATTATCTAGGAATGAACCTGGTAGAGCATCCCACACAAACGAATGCTCCACATGCGGGTTTCACATGCCACCAACTCCACATTCACAGGCAACTTCAGCGCCACAGCCGTTTTCAGATAGCCCTCAATGCAGAGGCTCTAGACGCAAATATTGGTGTGAGAGCTAATTCAATCAAGGAAACACTGCATGTTGGTGAAGGGCATATTGAAGAAGGATCAGCCGAGTGGTTCTTGTGGGAGAACAACTCCATTTGGCTCACTAACTTCACACACCATCAGGCTTCCAGGCAGCTCTCAAGGAAACTCAGTTTTCACACTCTATGCTTAGTGCCCTTTGAGTGCATTTCTAGGAATGAACCTGGTAGAGCATCCCACACAAACGAATGCTCCACATGCGGGTTTCACATGCCACCACCTCCACATTCTCAGGCAACTTCAGCGCCACAGCCGTTTTCAGATAGCCCTCAATGCAAAGGCTCTAGACGCAAATATTGGTGTGAGAGCTAATTCAATCAAGGAAACACTGCATGTTGGTGAAGGGCATATTGAAGAAGGATCAGCCGAGTGGTTCTTGTGGGAGAACAACTCCATTTGGCTCACTAACTTCACACACCCTCAGGCTTCCAAGCAGCTCTCAAGGAAACTCAGTTTTCACACTCTATGCTTAGTGCCCTTTGAGTGCATTATCTAGGAATGAACCTGGTAGAGCATCCCACACAAACGAATGCTCCACATGCGGGTTTCACATGCCATCAACTCCACATTCTCAGGCAACTTCAGCGCCACAGCCGTTTTCAGATAGCCCTCAATGCAAAGGCTGTAGACGCAAATATTGGTGTGAGAGCTAATTCAATCAAGGAAACACTGCATGTTGGTGAAGGGCATATTGAAGAAGGATCAGCCGAGTGGTTCTTGTGGGAGAACAACTCCATTTGGCTCACTAACTTCACACACCATCAGGCTTCCAGGCAGCTCTCAAGGAAACTCAGTTTTCACACTCTATGCTTAGTGCCCTTTGAGTGCATTTCTAGGAATGAACCTGGTAGAGCATCCCACACAAACGAATGCTCCACATGCGGGTTTCACATGCCACCACCTCCACATTCTCAGGCAACTTCAGCGCCACTGCCGTTTTCAGATAGCCCTCAATGCAAAGGCTCTAGTCGCAAATATTGGTGTGAGAGCTAATTCAATCAAGGAAACACTGCATGTTGGTGAAGGGCATATTGAAGAAGGATCAGCCGAGTGGTTCTTGTGGGAGAACAACTCCATTTGGCTCACTAACTTCACACACCATCAGGCTTCCAAGCAGCTCTCAAGGAAACTCAGTTTTCACACTCTATGCTTAGTGCCCTTTGAGTGCATTATCTAGGCATGAACCTGGTAGAGCATCCCACACTTACAAATGCTCCACATGCGGGTTTCACATGCCACCAACTCCACATTCACAGGCAACTTCAGCGAAACACCCGTTTTCAGATAGCCCTCAATGCAAAGGCTCTAGACGCAAATATTGGTGTGAGAGCTAATTCAATCAAGGAAACACTGCATGTTGGTGAAGGGCATATTGAAGAAGGATCAGCCGAGTGGTTCTTGTGGGAGAACAACTCCATTTGGCTCACTAACTTCACACACCATCAGGCTTCCAAGCAGCTCTCAAGGAAACTCAGTTTTCACACTCTATGCTTAGTGCCCTTTGAGTGCATTATCTAGGATAGAACCTGGTAGAGTATCCCACACTTACAAATGCTCCACATGCGGGTTTCACATGCCACCAACTCCACATTCTCAGGCAACTTCAGCGCCACAGCCGTTTTCAGATAGCCCTCAATGCAAAGGCTCTAGACGCAAATATTGGTGTGAGAGCTAATTCAATCAAGGAAACACTGCATGTTGGTGAAGGGCATATTGTAGAAGGATCAGCCGAGTGGTTCTTGTGGGAGAACAACTCCATTTGGCTCACTAACTTCACACACCACCAGGCTTCCAAGCAGCTCTCAAGGAAACTCAGTTTTCACACTCTATGCTTAGTGCCCTTTGTGTGCCTTTTACTGAAATGAAGCTTGGTGAGCATCCCACACTTACAAATGCTCCACATGCGGGTTTCACATGCCACCAACTCCACATTCACAGGCAACTTCAGCGCCACAGCCGTTTTCAGATAGCCCTCAATGCAGAGGCTCTAGACGCAAATATTGGTGTGAGAGCTAATTCAATCAAGGAAACACTGCATGTTGGTGAAGGGCATATTGAAGAAGGATCAGCCGAGTGGTTCTTGTGGGAGAACAACTCCATTTGGCTCACTAACTTCACACACCATCAGGCTTCCAGGCAGCTCTCAAGGAAACTCAGTTTTCACACTCTATGCTTAGTGCCCTTTGAGTGCATTTCTAGGAATGAACCTGGTAGAGCATCCCACACAAACGAATGCTCCACATGCGGGTTTCACATGCCACCACCTCCACATTCTCAGGCAACTTCAGCGCCACAGTCGTTTTCAGATAGCCCTCAATGCAAAGGCTCTAGTCGCAAATATTGGTGTGAGAGCTAATTCAATCAAGGAAACACTGCATGTTGGTGAAGGGCATATTGAAGAAGGATCAGCCGAGTGGTTCTTGTGGGAGAACAACTCCATTTGGCTCACTAACTTCACACACCATCAGGCTTCCAAGCAGCTCTCAAGGAAACTCAGTTTTCACACTCTATGCTTAGTGCCCTTTGTGTGCCTTGGACTGATATGAAGCTTGGTGAGCATCCCACACTTACAAATGCTCCACATGCGGGTTTCACATGCCACCAACTCCACATTCACAGGCAACTTCAGCGCCACAGCCGTTTTCAGATAGCCCTCAATGCAAAGGCTCTAGACGCAAATATTGGTGTGAGAGCTAATTCAATCAAGGAAACACTGCATGTTGGTGAAGGGCATATTGTAGAAGGATCAGCCGAGTGGTTCTTGTGGGAGAACAACTCCATTTGGCTCACTAGCTTCACACACCATCAGGCTTCCAAGCAGCTCTCAAGGAAACTCAGTTTTCACACTCTATGCTTAGTGCCCATTGAGTGCATTATCTAGGAATGAACCTGGTAGAGCATCCCACACAAACGAATGCTCCACATGCGGGTTTCACATGCCACCAACTAAACATTCACAGGCAACTTCAGCGCCACAGCCGTTTTCAGATAGCCCTCAATGCAGAGGCTCTAGACGCAAATATTGGTGTGAGAGCTAATTCAATCAAGGAAACACTGCATGTTGGTGAAGGGCATATTGAAGAAGGATCAGCCGAGTGGTTCTTGTGGGAGAACAACTCCATTTGGCTCACTAACTTCACACACCATCAGGCTTCCAGGCAGCTCTCAAGGAAACTCAGTTTTCACACTCTATGCTTAGTGCCCTTTGAGTGCATTTCTAGGAATGAACCTGGTAGAGCATCCCACACAAACGAATGCTCCACATGCGGGTTTCACATGCCACCACCTCCACATTCTCAGGCAACTTCAGCGCCACTGCCGTTTTCAGATAGCCCTCAATGCAAAGGCTCTAGTCGCAAATATTGGTGTGAGAGCTAATTCAATCAAGGAAACACTGCATGTTGGTGAAGGGCATATTGAAGAAGGATCAGCCGAGTGGTTCTTGTGGGAGAACAACTCCATTTGGCTCACTAACTTCACACACCATCAGGCTTCCAAGCAGCTCTCAAGGAAACTCAGTTTTCACACTCTATGCTTAGTGCCCTTTGTGTGCCTTGGACTGATATGAAGCTTGGTGAGCATCCCACACTTACAAATGCTCCACATGCGGGTTTCACATGCCACCAACTCCACATTCACAGGCAACTTCAGCGAAACACCCATTTTCAGATAGCCCTCAATGCAAAGTCTCTAGACGCAAATATTGGTGTGAGAGCTAATTCAATCAAGGAAACACTGCATGTTGGTGAAGGGCATATTGAAGAAGGATCAGCCGAGTGGTTCTTGTGGGAGAACAACTCCATTTGGCTCACTAACTTCACACACCATCAGGCTTCCAAGCAGCTCTCAAGGAAACTCAGTTTTCACACTCTATGCTTAGTGCCCTTTGAGTGCATTATCTAGAAATGAACCTGGTAGAGCATCCCACACTTACAAATGCTCCACATGCGGGTTTCACATGCCACCAACTCCACATTCACAGGCAACTTCAGCGCCACAGCCGTTTTCAGATAGCCCTCAATGCAAAGGCTCTAGACGCAAATATTGGTGTGAGAGCTAATTCAATCAAGGAAACACTGCATGTTGGTGAAGGGCATATTGAAGAAGGATCAGCCGAGTGGTTCTTGTGGGAGAACAACTCCATTTGGCTCACTAACTTCTCACACCATCAGGCTTCCAAGCAGCTCTCAAGGAAACTCAGTTTTCACACTCTATGCTTAGTGCCCTTTGAGTGCATTATCTAGGAATGAACCTGGTAGAGTATCCCACACTTACAAATGCTCCACATGCGGGTTTCACATGCCACCAACTCCACATTCTCAGGCAACTTCAGCGCCACAGCCGTTTTCAGATAGCCCTCCATGCAAAGGCTCTAGACGCAAATATTGGTGTGAGAGCTAATTCAATCAAGGAAACACTGCATGTTGGTGAAGGGCATATTGTAGAAGGATCAGCCGAGTGGTTCTTGTGGGAGAACAACTCCATTTGGCTCACTAACTTCACACACCATCAGGCTTCCAAGCAGCTCTCAAGGAAACTCAGTTTTCACACTCTATGCTTAGTGCCCTTTGAGTGCATTATCTAGGAATGAACCTGGTAGAGCATCCCAAACAAACGAATGCTCCACATGCGGGTTTCACATGCCACCAACTCCACATTCTCAGGCAACTTCAGCGCCACAGCCGTTTTCAGATAGCCCTCAATGCAAAGGCTCTAGACGCAAATATTGGTGTGAGAGCTAATTCAATCAAGGAAACACTGCATGTTGGTGAAGGGCATATTGAAGAAGGATCAGCAGAGTGGTTCTTGTGGGAGAACAACTCCATTTGGCTCACTAACTTCACACACCATCAGGCTTCCAAGCAGCTCTCAAGGAAACTCAGTTTTCACACTCTATGCTTAGTGCCCTTTGAGTGCCTAGGACTGAAAAGAACCTTGGTGAGCATCCCACACAAACGAATGCTCCACATGCAGGTTTCACATGCCACCAACTCCACATTCAGAGGCAACTTCAGCGCCACAGCCGTTTTCAGTTAGCCCTCAATGCAAAGGCTCTAGACGCAAATATTGGTGTGAGAGCTAATTCAATCAAGGAAACATTGCATGTTGGTGAAGGGCATATTGAAGAAGGATCAGCCGAGTGGTTCTTGTGGGAGAACAACTCCATTTGGCTCACTAACTTCACACACCATCAGGCTTCCAAGCAGCTCTCAAGGAAACTCAGTTTTCACACTCTATGCTTAGTGCCCATTGAGTGCATTATCTAGGAATGAACCTGGTAGAGCATCCCACACTTACAAATGCTCCACATGCGGGTTTCACATGCCACCAACTCCACATTCACAGCCAACTTCAGCGCCACAGCCATTTTCAGATAGCCCTCAATGCAAAGGCTCTAGACGCAAATATTGGTGTGAGAGCTAATTCAATCAAGGAAACACTGCATGTTGGTGAAGGGCATATTGAAAAAGGATCAGCCGAGTGGTTCTTGTGGGAGAACAACTCCATTTGGCTCACTAACTTCACACACCATCAGGCTTCCAAGCAGCTCTCAAGGAAACTCAGTTTTCACACTCTATGCTTAGTGCCCTTTGAGTGCATTATCTAGGAATGAACCTGGTAGAGCATCCCACACTTACAAATGATCCACATGCGGGTTTCACATGCCACCAACTCCACATTCTCAGGCAACTTCAGCGCCACAGCCGTTTTCAGATATCCCTCCATGCAAAGGCTCTAGACACAAATATTGGTGCAAGAACTAATTCAATCAAGGAAACACTGCATGTTGGTGAAGGGCATATTGAAGAAGGATCAGCCGAGTGGTTCTTGTGGGAGAACAACTCCATTTGGCTCACTAACTTCACACACCCTCAGGCTTCCAAGCAGCTCTCAAGGAAACTCAGTTTTCACACTCTATGCTTAGTGCCCTTTGAGTGCATTATCTAGGAATGAACCTGGTAGAGCATCCCACACAAACGAATGCTCCACATGCGGGTTTCACATGCCATCAACTCCACATTCTCAGGCAACTTCAGCGCCACAGCCGTTTTCAGATAGCCCTCAATGCAAAGGCTGTAGACGCAAATATTGGTGTGAGAGCTAATTCAATCAAGGAAACACTGCATGTTGGTGAAGGGCATATTGAAGAAGGATCAGCCGAGTGGTTCTTGTGGGAGAACAACTCCATTTGGCTCACTAACTTCACACACCATCAGGCTTCCAAGCAGCTCTCAAGGAAACTCAGTTTTCACACTCTATGCTTAGTGCCCTTTGTGTGCCTTTTACTGAAATGAAGCTTGGTGAGCATCCCACACTTACAAATGCTCCACATGCGGGTTTCACATGCCACCAACTCCACATTCTCAGACAACTTCAGCGCCACAGCCGTTTTCAGATAGCCCTCAATGCAAAGGCTCTAGACGCAAATATTGGTGTGAGAGCTAATTCAATCAAGGAAACACTGCATGTTGGTGAAGGGCATATTGAAGAAGGATCAGCCGAGTGGTTCTTGTGGGAGAACAACTCCATTTGGCTCACTAACTTCACACACCACCAGGCTTCCAAGCAGCTCTCAAGGAAACTCAGTTTTCACACTCTATGCTTAGTGCCCATTGAGTGCATTATCTAGGAATGAACCTGGTAGAGCATCCCACACAAACGAATGCTCCACATGCGGGTTTCACATGCCACCAACTCCACATTCACAGCCAACTTCAGCGCCACAGCCGTTTTCAGATAGCCCTCAATGCAGAGGCTCTAGACGCAAATATTGGTGTGAGAGCTAATTCAATCAAGGAAACACTGCATGTTGGTGAAGGGCATATTGAAGAAGGATCAGCCGAGTGGTTCTTGTGGGAGAACAACTCCATTTGGCTCACTAACTTCACACACCATCAGGCTTCCAGGCAGCTCTCAAGGAAACTCAGTTTTCACACTCTATGCTTAGTGCCCTTTGAGTGCATTTCTAGGAATGAACCTGGTAGAGCATCCCACACAAACGAATGCTCCACATGCGGGTTTCACATGCCACCACCTCCACATTCTCAGGCAACTTCAGCGCCACAGCCGTTTTCAGATAGCCCTCAATGCAAAGGCTCTAGTCGCAAATATTGGTGTGAGAGCTAATTCAATCAAGGAAACACTGCATGTTGGTGAAGGGCATATTGAAGAAGGATCAGCCGAGTGGTTCTTGTGGGAGAACAACTCCATTTGGCTCACTAACTTCACACACCATCAGGCTTCCAAGCAGCTCTCAAGGAAACTCAGTTTTCACACTCTATGCTTAGTGCCCTTTGTGTGCCTTTTACTGAAATGAAGCTTGGTGAGCATCCCACACTTACAAATGCTCCACATGCGGGTTTCACATGCCACCAACTCCACATTCTCAGACAACTTCAGCGCCACAGCCGTTTTCAGATAGCCCTCAATGCAAAGGCTCTAGACGCAAATATTGGTGTGAGAGCTAATTCAATCAAGGAAACATTGCATGTTGGTGAAGGGCATATTGAAGAAGGATCAGCCGAGTGGTTCTTGTGGGAGAACAACTCCATTTGGCTCACTAACTTCACACACCATCAGGCTTCCAAGCAGCTCTCAAGGAAACTCAGTTTTCACACTCTATGCTTAGTGCCCTTTGAGTGCATTATCTAGGATAGAACCTGGTAGAGTATCCCACACTTACAAATGCTCCACATGCGGGTTTCACATGCCACCAACTCCACATTCTCAGGCAACTTCAGCGCCACAGCCGTTTTCAGATAGCCCTCAATGCAAAGGCTCTAGACGCAAATATTGGTGTGAGAGCTAATTCAATCAAGGAAACACTGCATGTTGGTGAAGGGCATATTGTAGAAGGATCAGCCGAGTGGTTCTTGTGGGAGAACAACTCCATTTGGCTCACTAACTTCACACACCACCAGGCTTCCAAGCAGCTCTCAAGGAAACTCAGTTTTCACACTCTATGCTTAGTGCCCATTGAGTGCATTATCTAGGAATGAACCTGGTAGAGCATCCCACACAAACGAATGCTCCACATGCGGGTTTCACATGCCACCAACTCCACATTCACAGGCAACTTCAGCGCCACAGCCGTTTTCAGATAGCCCTCAATGCAGAGGCTCTAGACGCAAATATTGGTGTGAGAGCTAATTCAATCAAGGAAACACTGCATGTTGGTGAAGGGCATATTGAAGAAGGATCAGCCGAGTGGTTCTTGTGGGAGAACAACTCCATTTGGCTCACTAACTTCACACACCATCAGGCTTCCAGGCAGCTCTCAAGGAAACTCAGTTTTCACACTCTATGCTTAGTGCCCTTTGAGTGCATTTCTAGGAATGAACCTGGTAGAGCATCCCACACAAACGAATGCTCCACATGCGGGTTTCACATGCCACCACCTCAACATTCTCAGGCAACTTCAGCGCCACAGCCGTTTTCAGATAGCCCTCAATGCAAAGGCTCTAGTCGCAAATATTGGTGTGAGAGCTAATTCAATCAAGGAAACACTGCATGTTGGTGAAGGGCATATTGAAGAAGGATCAGCCGAGTGGTTCTTGTGGGAGAACAACTCCATTTGGCTCACTAACTTCACACACCATCAGGCTTCCAAGCAGCTCTCAAGGAAACTCAGTTTTCACACTCTATGCTTAGTGCCCTTTGTGTGCCTTGGACTGATATGAAGCTTGGTGAGCATCCCACATATACAAATGCTCCACATGCGGGTTTCACATGCCACCAACTCCACATTCACAGGCAACTTCAGCGCCACAGCCGTTTTCAGATAGCCCTCAATGCAAAGGCTCTAGACGCAAATATTGGTGTGAGAGCTAATTCAATCAAGGAAACACTGCATGTTGGTGAAGGGCATATTGTAGAAGGATCAGCCGAGTGGTTCTTGTGGGAGAACAACTCCATTTGGCTCACTAACTTCACACACCACCAGGCTTCCAAGCAGCTCTCAAGGAAACTCAGTTTTCACACTCTATGCTTAGTGCCCATTGAGTGCATTATCTAGGAATGAACCTGGTAGAGCATCCCACACAAACGAATGCTCCACATGCGGGTTTCACATGCCACCAACTCCACATTCACAGGCAACTTCAGCGCCACAGCCGTTTTCAGATAGCCCTCAATGCAGAGGCTCTAGACGCAAATATTGGTGTGAGAGCTAATTCAATCAAGGAAACACTGCATGTTGGTGAAGGGCATATTGAAGAAGGATCAGCCGAGTGGTTCTTGTGGGAGAACAACTCCATTTGGCTCACTAACTTCACACACCATCAGGCTTCCAGGCAGCTCTCAAGGAAACTCAGTTTTCACACTCTATGCTTAGTGCCCTTTGAGTGCATTTCTAGGAATGAACCTGGTAGAGCATCCCACACAAACGAATGCTCCACATGCGGGTTTCACATGCCACCAACTCCACATTCTCAGGCAACTTCAGCGCCACAGCCGTTTTCAGATAGCCCTCAATGCAAAGGCTCTAGACGCAAATATTGGTGTGAGAGCTAATTCAATCAAGGAAACACTGCATGTTGGTGAAGGGCATATTGAAGAAGGATCAGCCGAGTGGTTCTTGTGGGAGAACAACTCCATTTGGCTCACTAACTTCACACACCATCAGGCTTCCAAGCAGCTCTCAAGGAAACTCAGTTTTCACACTCTATGCTTAGTGCCCTTTGTGTGCCTTGGACTGATATGAAGCTTGGTGAGCATCCCACACTTACAAATGCTCCACATGCGGGTTTCACATGCCACCAACTCCACATTCACAGGCAACTTCAGCGCCGCAGCCGTTTTCAGATAGCCCTCAATTGAAAGGACTTAGACGCAAATATTGGTGTGAGAGCTAATTCAATCAAGGAAACACTGCATGTTGGTGAAGGGCATATTGAAGAAGGATCAGCCGAGTGGTTCTTGTGGGAGAACAACTCCATTTGGCTCACTAACTTCACACACCATCAGGATTCCAAGCAGCTCTCAAGGAAACTCAGTTTTCACACTCTATGCTTAGTGCCCTTTGAGTGCATTATCTAGAAATGAACCTGGTAGAGCATCCCACACTTACAAATGCTCCACATGCGGGTTTCACATGCCACCAACTCCACATTCACAGCCAACTTCAGCGCCACAGCCATTTTCAGATAGCCCTCAATGCAAAGGCTCTAGACGCAAATATTGGTGTGAGAGCTAATTCAATCAAGGAAACACTGCATGTTGGTGAAGGGCATATTGAAAAAGGATCAGCCGAGTGGTTCTTGTGGGAGAACAACTCCATTTGGCTCACTAACTTCACACACCATCAGGCTTCCAAGCAGCTCTCAAGGAAACTCAGTTTTCACACTCTATGCTTAGTGCCCTTTGAGTGCATTATCTAGGAATGAACCTGGTAGAGCATCCCACACTTACAAATGATCCACATGCGGGTTTCACATGCCACCAACTCCACATTCTCAGGCAACTTCAGCGCCACAGCCGTTTTCAGATATCCCTCCATGCAAAGGCTCTAGACACAAATATTGGTGCAAGAACTAATTCAATCAAGGAAACACTGCATGTTGGTGAAGGGCATATTGAAGAAGGATCAGCCGAGTGGTTCTTGTGGGAGAACAACTCCATTTGGCTCACTAACTTCACACACCCTCAGGCTTCCAAGCAGCTCTCAAGGAAACTCAGTTTTCACACTCTATGCTTAGTGCCCTTTGAGTGCATTATCTAGGAATGAACCTGGTAGAGCATCCCACACAAACGAATGCTCCACATGCGGGTTTCACATGCCATCAACTCCACATTCTCAGGCAACTTCAGCGCCACAGCCGTTTTCAGATAGCCCTCAATGCAAAGGCTGTAGACGCAAATATTGGTGTGAGAGCTAATTCAATCAAGGAAACACTGCATGTTGGTGAAGGGCATATTGAAGAAGGATCAGCCGAGTGGTTCTTGTGGAGAACAACTCCATTTGGCTCACTAACTTCACACACCATCAGGCTTCCAAGCAGCTCTCAAGGAAACTCAGTTTTCACACTCTATGCTTAGTGCCCTTTGTGTGCCTTTTACTGAAATGAAGCTTGGTGAGCATCCCACACTTACAAATGCTCCACATGCGGGTTTCACATGCCACCAACTCCACATTCTCAGACAACTTCAGCGCCACAGCCGTTTTCAGATAGCCCTCAATGCAAAGGCTCTAGACGCAAATATTGGTGTGAGAGCTAATTCAATCAAGGAAACACTGCATGTTGGTGAAGGGCATATTGAAGAAGGATCAGCCGAGTGGTTCTTGTGGGAGAACAACTCCATTTGGCTCACTAACTTCACACACCATCAGGCTTCCAAGCAGCTCTCAAGGAAACTCAGTTTTCACACTCTATGCTTAGTGCCCTTTGAGTGCATTATCTAGGATAGAACCTGGTAGAGTATCCCACACTTACAAATGCTCCACATGCGGGTTTCACATGCCACCAACTCCACATTCTCAGGCAACTTCAGCGCCACAGCCGTTTTCAGATAGCCCTCAATGCAAAGGCTCTAGACGCAAATATTGGTGTGAGAGCTAATTCAATCAAGGAAACACTGCATGTTGGTGAAGGGCATATTGTAGAAGGATCAGCCGAGTGGTTCTTGTGGGAGAACAACTCCATTTGGCTCACTAACTTCACACACCACCAGGCTTCCAAGCAGCTCTCAAGGAAACTCAGTTTTCACACTCTATGCTTAGTGCCCTTTGTGTGCCTTTTACTGAAATGAAGCTTGGTGAGCATCCCACACTTACAAATGCTCCACATGCGGGTTTCACATGCCACCAACTCCACATTCACAGGCAACTTCAGCGCCACAGCCGTTTTCAGATAGCCCTCAATGCAGAGGCTCTAGACGCAAATATTGGTGTGAGAGCTAATTCAATCAAGGAAACACTGCATGTTGGTGAAGGGCATATTGAAGAAGGATCAGCCGAGTGGTTCTTGTGGGAGAACAACTCCATTTGGCTCACTAACTTCACACACCATCAGGCTTCCAGGCAGCTCTCAAGGAAACTCAGTTTTCACACTCTATGCTTAGTGCCCTTTGAGTGCATTTCTAGGAATGAACCTGGTAGAGCATCCCACACAAACGAATGCTCCACATGCGGGTTTCACATGCCACCACCTCCACATTCTCAGGCAACTTCAGCGCCACAGTCGTTTTCAGATAGCCCTCAATGCAAAGGCTCTAGTCGCAAATATTGGTGTGAGAGCTAATTCAATCAAGGAAACACTGCATGTTGGTGAAGGGCATATTGAAGAAGGATCAGCCGAGTGGTTCTTGTGGGAGAACAACTCCATTTGGCTCACTAACTTCACACACCATCAGGCTTCCAAGCAGCTCTCAAGGAAACTCAGTTTTCACACTCTATGCTTAGTGCCCTTTGTGTGCCTTGGACTGATATGAAGCTTGGTGAGCATCCCACACTTACAAATGCTCCACATGCGGGTTTCACATGCCACCAACTCCACATTCACAGGCAACTTCAGCGCCACAGCCGTTTTCAGATAGCCCTCAATGCAAAGGCTCTAGACGCAAATATTGGTGTGAGAGCTAATTCAATCAAGGAAACACTGCATGTTGGTGAAGGGCATATTGAAGAAGGATCAGCCGAGTGGTTCTTGTGGGAGAACAACTCCATTTGGCTCACTAACTTCACACACCATCAGGCTTCCAAGCAGCTCTCAAGGAAACTCAGTTTTCACACTCTATGCTTAGTGCCCTTTGAGTGCATTATCTAGGATAGAACCTGGTAGAGTATCCCACACTTACAAATGCTCCACATGCGGGTTTCACATGCCACCAACTCCACATTCTCAGGCAACTTCAGCGCCACAGCCGTTTTCAGATAGCCCTCAATGCAAAGGCTCTAGACGCAAATATTGGTGTGAGAGCTAATTCAATCAAGGAAACACTGCATGTTGGTGAAGGGCATATTGTAGAAGGATCAGCCGAGTGGTTCTTGTGGGAGAACAACTCCATTTGGCTCACTAACTTCACACACCACCAGGCTTCCAAGCAGCTCTCAAGGAAACTCAGTTTTCACACTCTATGCTTAGTGCCCTTTGTGTGCCTTTTACTGAAATGAAGCTTGGTGAGCATCCCACACTTACAAATGCTCCACATGCGGGTTTCACATGCCACCAACTCCACATTCACAGGCAACTTCAGCGCCACAGCCGTTTTCAGATAGCCCTCAATGCAGAGGCTCTAGACGCAAATATTGGTGTGAGAGCTAATTCAATCAAGGAAACACTGCATGTTGGTGAAGGGCATATTGAAGAAGGATCAGCCGAGTGGTTCTTGTGGGAGAACAACTCCATTTGGCTCACTAACTTCACACACCATCAGGCTTCCAGGCAGCTCTCAAGGAAACTCAGTTTTCACACTCTATGCTTAGTGCCCTTTGAGTGCATTTCTAGGAATGAACCTGGTAGAGCATCCCACACAAACGAATGCTCCACATGCGGGTTTCACATGCCACCACCTCCACATTCTCAGGCAACTTCAGCGCCACAGTCGTTTTCAGATAGCCCTCAATGCAAAGGCTCTAGTCGCAAATATTGGTGTGAGAGCTAATTCAATCAAGGAAACACTGCATGTTGGTGAAGGGCATATTGAAGAAGGATCAGCCGAGTGGTTCTTGTGGGAGAACAACTCCATTTGGCTCACTAACTTCACACACCATCAGGCTTCCAAGCAGCTCTCAAGGAAACTCAGTTTTCACACTCTATGCTTAGTGCCCTTTGTGTGCCTTGGACTGATATGAAGCTTGGTGAGCATCCCACACTTACAAATGCTCCACATGCGGGTTTCACATGCCACCAACTCCACATTCACAGGCAACTTCAGCGCCACAGCCGTTTTCAGATAGCCCTCAATGCAAAGGCTCTAGACGCAAATATTGGTGTGAGAGCTAATTCAATCAAGGAAACACTGCATGTTGGTGAAGGGCATATTGTAGAAGGATCAGCCGAGTGGTTCTTGTGGGAGAACAACTCCATTTGGCTCACTAGCTTCACACACCATCAGGCTTCCAAGCAGCTCTCAAGGAAACTCAGTTTTCACACTCTATGCTTAGTGCCCATTGAGTGCATTATCTAGGAATGAACCTGGTAGAGCATCCCACACAAACGAATGCTCCACATGCGGGTTTCACATGCCACCAACTAAACATTCACAGGCAACTTCAGCGCCACAGCCGTTTTCAGATAGCCCTCAATGCAGAGGCTCTAGACGCAAATATTGGTGTGAGAGCTAATTCAATCAAGGAAACACTGCATGTTGGTGAAGGGCATATTGAAGAAGGATCAGCCGAGTGGTTCTTGTGGGAGAACAACTCCATTTGGCTCACTAACTTCACACACCATCAGGCTTCCAGGCAGCTCTCAAGGAAACTCAGTTTTCACACTCTATGCTTAGTGCCCTTTGAGTGCATTTCTAGGAATGAACCTGGTAGAGCATCCCACACAAACGAATGCTCCACATGCGGGTTTCACATGCCACCACCTCCACATTCTCAGGCAACTTCAGCGCCACTGCCGTTTTCAGATAGCCCTCAATGCAAAGGCTCTAGTCGCAAATATTGGTGTGAGAGCTAATTCAATCAAGGAAACACTGCATGTTGGTGAAGGGCATATTGAAGAAGGATCAGCCGAGTGGTTCTTGTGGGAGAACAACTCCATTTGGCTCACTAACTTCACACACCATCAGGCTTCCAAGCAGCTCTCAAGGAAACTCAGTTTTCACACTCTATGCTTAGTGCCCTTTGTGTGCCTTGGACTGATATGAAGCTTGGTGAGCATCCCACACTTACAAATGCTCCACAA
>NW_026696659.1:0-34981 GCF_030435755.1 Ochotona princeps | reverse complement strand
GGTAGAGCATCCCACACAAACGAATGCTCCACATGCGGGTTTCACATGCCACCAACTCCACATTCTCAGGCAACTTCAGCGCCACAGCCGTTTTCAGATAGCCCTCAATGCAAAGGCTCTAGACGCAAATATTGGTGTGAGAGCTAATTCAATCAAGGAAACACTGCATGTTGGTGAAGGGCATATTGAAGAAGGATCAGCCGAGTGGTTCTTGTGGGAGAACAACTCCATTTGGCTCACTAACTTCACACACCATCAGGCTTCCAAGCAGCTCTCAAGGAAACTCAGTTTTCACACTCTATGCTTAGTGCCCTTTGAGTGCCTAGGACTGAAATGAAGCTTAGTGAGCATCCCACACAAACGAATGCTCCACATGCGGGTTTCACATGCCACCAACTCCACATTCACAAGCAACTTCAGCGCCACAGCTGTTTTCAGATAGCCCTCAATGCAAAGCCTCTAGACGCAAATATTGGTGTGAGAGCTAATTCAATCAAGGAAACACTGCATGTTGGAGAAGGGCATATTGAAGAAGGATCAGCCGAGTGGTTCTTGTGGGAGAACAACTCCATTTGGCTCACTAAATTCACACACCATCAGGCTTCCAAGCAGCTCTCAAGGAAACTCAGTTTTCACACTCTATGGTTAGTGCCCTTTGAGTGCCTTGGACTGAAATGAAGCTTGCTGTGCATCCCACACAAATGAATGCTCCACATGCGGGTTTCACATGCCACCAACTCCACATTCACAGGCAACTTCAGCGCCACAGCCATTTTCAGATAGCCCTCAATGCAAAGGCTCTAGACGCAAATATTGGTGTGAGAGCTAATTCAATCAAGGAAACACTGCATGTTGGTGAAGGGCATATTGAAGAAGGATCAGCCGAGTGGTTCTTGTGGGAGAACAACTCCATTTGGCTCACTAACTTCACACACCATCAGGCTTCCAAGCAGCTCTCAAGGAAACTCAGTTTTCACACTCTATGCTTAGTGCCCTTTGAGTGCATTATCTAGGAATGAACCTGGTAGAGCATCCCACACAAACGAATGCTCCACATGCGGGTTTCACATGCCACCAACTCCACATTCACAGGCAACTTCAGCGCCACAGCCGTTTTCAGATAGCCCTCAATGCAGAGGCTCTAGACGCAAATATTGGTGTGAGAGCTAATTCAATCAAGGAAACACTGCATGTTGGTGAAGGGCATATTGAAGAAGGGTCAGCCGAGTGGTTCTTGTGGGAGAACAACTCCATTTGGCTCACTAACTTCACACACCATCAGGCTTCCACGCACCTCTCAAGGAAACTCAGTTTTCACACTCTATGCTTAGTGCCCTTTGAGTGCGTAGGACTGAAATGAAGCTTGGTGAGCCTCCCACACAAACGAATGCTCCACATGCGGGTTTCACATGCCACCAACTCCACATTCACAGGCAACTTCAGCGTCACAGCCGTTTTCAGATAGCCCTCAATGCAAAGGCTCTAGACGCAAATATTGGTGTGAGAGCTAATTCAATCAAGGAAACACTGCATGTTGGTGAAGGGCATATTGAAGAAGGATCTTCGAAGTGGTTCTAGTGGGAGAACAACTCCATTTGGCTCACTAACTTTACACACCATCAGGCTTCCAAGCAGCTCTCAAGGAAACTCAATTTTCACACTCTATGCTTAGTGCCCCTTCACTGCATTATCTAGGAAAGAACCTGGTAGAGCATCCCACACAAACGAATGCTCCACATGCGGGTTTCACATGCCACCAACTCCACATTCACAGGCAACTTCAGTGCCACAGCCATTTTCAGATAGCCCTCAATGCAAAGGCTCTAGACGCAAATATTGGTGTGAGAGCTAATTCAATCAAGGTAAAACTGCATGTTGGTGAAGGGCATATTGAAGAAGGATCAGCCGAGTGGTTCTTGTGGGAGAACAACTCCATTTGGCTCACTAACTTCACACACCATCAGGCTTCCAAGCAGCTCTCAAGGAAACTCAGTTTTCACACTCTATGCTTAGTGCCCTTTCACTGCATTATCTAGGAATGAACCTGGTAGAGCATCCCACACAAACGAATGCTCCACATGCGGGTTTCACATGCCACCAACTCCACATTCACAGGCAACTTCAGCGCCACAGCCGTTTTCAGATAGCCCTCAATGCAAAGGCTCTAGACGCAAATATTGGTGTGAGAGCTAATTCAATCAAGGAAACACTGCATGTTGGTGAAGGGCATATTGAAGAAGGATCAGCCGAGTGGTTCTTGTGGGAGAACAACTCCATTTGGCTCACTAACTTCACACACCATCAGGCTTCCAAGCAGCTCTCAAGGAAACTCAGTTTTCACACTCTATGCTTAGTGCCCTTTGAGTGCATTATCTAGGAATGAACCTGGTAGAGCATCCCACACAAACGAATGCTCCACATGTGGGTTTCACATGCCACCAACTCCACATTCACAGGCAACTTCAGCGCCACAGCCGTTTTCAGATAGCCCTCAATGCAAAGCCTCTAGACGCAAATATTGGTGTGAGAGCTAATTCAATCAAGGAAACACTGCATGTTGGTGAAGGGCATATTGAAGAAGGATGAACCAAGTGGTTCTTGTGGGAGAACAACTCCATTTGGCTCACTAACTTCACACACCATCAGGCTTCCAAGCAGCTCTCAAGGAAACTCAGTTTTCACACTCTATGCTTAGTGCTCTTTCACTGCATTATCTAGGAAGGAACCTGGTAGAGCATTCCACACAAACGAATGCTCCACATGCGGGTTTCACATGCCACCAACTCCACATTCACAGGCAACTTCAGCGCCACAGCCGTTGTCAGATAGCCCTCAATGCAAAGGCTCTAGACGCAAATATTGGTGTGAGAGCTAATTCAATCAAGGAAACACTGCATGTTGGTGAAGGGCATATTGAAGAAGGATCAGCCGACTGGTTCTTGTGGGAGAACAACTCCATTTGGCTCACTAACTTCACACACCATCAGGCTTCCAAGCAGCTCTCAAGGAAACTCAGTTTTCACACTCTATGCTTAGTGCCCTTTGAGTGCATTATCTAGGAAGGAACCTGGTAGAGCATCCCACACAAACGAATGCTCCACATGCGGGTTTCACATGCCACCAACTCCACATTCACAGGCAACTTCAGCGCCACAGCCGTTTTCAGATAGCCCTCAATGCAAAGGCTCTAGACGCAAATATTGGTGTGAGAGCTAATTCAATCAAGGAAACACTGCGTGTTGGTGAAGGGCATATTGAAGAAGGATCAGCCGAGTGGTTCTTGTGGGAGAACAACTCCATTTGGCTCACTAACTTCAAACACTATCAGGCTTCCAAGCAGCTCTCAAGGAAACTCAGTTTTCACACTCTATGCTTAGTGCCCTTTGAGTGCCTAGGACTGAAATGAAACTTGGTGAGCATCCCACACAAACGAATGCTCCACATGCGGGTTTCACATGCCACCAACTCCACATTCACAGGCAACTTCAGCACCACAGCCGTTTTCAGATAGCCCTCAATGCAAAGGATCTAGACGCAAATATTGGTGTGAGAGCTAATTCAATCAAGGAAACACTGCATGTTGGTGAAGGGCATATTGAAGAAGGATCAACCAAGTGGTTCTTGTGGGAGAACAACTTCATTTGGCTCACTAACTTCACACACCATCAGGCTTCCAAGCAGCTCTCAAGGAAACTCAGTTTTCACACTCTATGCTTAGTGCCCTTTGAGTGCATTATCTAGGAATGAATCTAGTAGAGCATCCCACACAAAAGAATGTTTCACATGCGGGTTTCACATGCCACCAACTCCACATTCACAGGCAACTTCAGCGCCACAGCCGTTTTCAGATAGCCCTCAATGCAAAGGCTCTAGACGCAAATATTGGTGTGAGAGCTAATTCAATCAAGGAAACACTGCATGTTGGTGAAGGGCATATTGAAGAAGGATCAGCTGAGTGGTTCTTGTGGGAGAACAACTCCATTTGGCTCACTAACTTCACACACCATCAGGCTTCCAAGCAGCTCTCAAGGAAACTCAGTTTTCACACTCTATGCTTAGTGCCCTTTGAGTGCATTATCTAAGAATGAACCTGGTAGAGCATCCCACACAAACGAATGCTCCACATGCGGGTTTCACATGCCACCAACTCCACATTCACAGGCAACTTCAGCGCCACAGCCGTTTTCAGATATCCCTCAATGCAAAGGCTCTAGACGCAAATATTGGTGTGAGAGCTAATTCAATCAAGGAAACACTGCATGTTGGTGAAGGGCATATTGAAGAAGGATCAGCCGACAGGTTCTTGTGGGAGAACAACTCCATTTGGCTCACTAACTTCACACACCATCAGGCTTCCAAGCAGCTCTCAAGGAAACTCAGTTTTCACACTCTATGCTTAGTGCCCTTTGAGTGCCTAGGATTGAAATGAAGCTTGGTGAGCATCCCACACAAACGAATGCTCCACATGCGGGTTTCACATGCCACCAACTCCACATTCACAGGCAACTTCAGCGCCACAGCCGTTTTCAGATAGCCCTCAATGCAAAGGCTCTAGACGCAAATATTGGTGTGAGAGCTAATTCAATCAAGGAAACACTGCATGTTGGTGAAGGGCATATTGAAGAAGGATTAGCCGAGTGGTTCTTGTGGGAGAACAACTCCATTTGGCTCACTAACTTCACACACCATCAGGCTTCCAAGCAACTGTCAAGGAAACTCAGTTTTCACACTCTATGCTTAGTGCCCTTTGAGTGCATTATCTAGGAATGAACCTGGTAGAGCATCCCACACAAACGAATGCTCCACATGCGGGTTTCACATGCCACCAACTCCACATTCACAGGCAACTTCAGCGCCACAGCCGTTTTCAGATAGCCCTCAATGCAAAGGCTCTAGATGCAAATATTGGTGTGAGAGCTAATTCAATCAAGGAAACACTGCATGTTGGTGAAGGGCATATTGAAGAAGGATCAGCCGAGTGGTTCTTGTGGGAGAACAACTCCATTTGGCTCACTAACTTCACACACCATCAGGCTTTCAAGCAGCTCTCAAGGAAACTCAGTTTTCACACTCTATGCTTAGAGTCCTTTCACTGCATTATCTAGGAATGAATCTAGTAGAGCATCCCACACAAACGAATGCTCCACATGCGGGTTTCACATGCCACCAACTCCACATTCACAGGCAACTTCAGCGCCACAGCCGTTTTCAGATAGCCCTCAATGCAAAGCCTCTAGACGCAAATATTCGTTTGAGAGCTAATTCAATCAAGGAAACACTGCATGTTGGTGAAGGGCATATTGAAAAAAGATCAGCCGAGTGGTTCTTGTGGGAGAACAACTCCATTTGGCTCACTAACTTCACACACCATCAGGCTTCCAAGCAGCTCTTATGGAAACTCAGTTTTCACACTCTATGCTTAGTGCCCTTTGAGTGCATTATCTAGGAATGAACCTGGTAGAGCATCCCACACAAACGAATGCTCCACATGCGGGTTTCACATGCCACCAACTCCACATTCACAGACAACTTCAGCGCCACAGCCGTTTTCAGATAGCCCTCAATGCAAAGGCTCTAGACGCAAATATTGGTGTGAGAGCTAATTCAATCAAGGAAACACTGCATGTTGGTGAAGGGCATATTGAAGAAGGATCAGCCGAGTGGTTCTTGTGGGAGAACAACTCCATTTGGCTCACTAACTTCACACACCATCAGGCTTCCAAGCAGCTCTCAAGGAAACTCAGTTTTCACACTCTATGCTTAGAGTCCTTTCACTGCATTATCTAGGAATGAATCTAGTAGAGCATCCCACACAAACGAATGCTCCACATGCGGGTTTCACATGCCACCAACTCCACATTCACAGGCAACTTCAGCGCCACAGCCGTTTTCAGATATCCCTCAATGCAAAGCCTCTAGACGCTAATATTCGTTTGAGAGCTAATTCAATCAAGGAAACACTGCATGTTGGTGAAGGGCATATTGAAGAAGGATCAGCCGAGTGGTTCTTGTGGGAGAACAACTCCATTTGGCTCACTAACTTCACACACCATCAGGCTTCCAAGCAGCTCTCATGGAAACTCCGTTTTCACACTCTATGCTTAGTGCCCTTTGAGTACATTATATAAGAATGAAGCTGGTAGAGCATCCCACACAAACGAATGCTCCACATGCGGGTTTCACATGCCACCAACTCCACATTCACAGGCAACTTCAGCGCCACAGCCATTTTCAGATAGCCCTCAATGCAAAGCCTCTAGACTCAAATATTCGTTTGAGAGATAATTCAATCAAGGAAACACTGCATGTTGGTGAAGGGCATATTGAAGAAGGATCAACCAAGTGGTTCTTGTGGGAGAACAACTTCATTTGGCTCACTAACTTCACACACCATCAGGCTTCCAAGCAGCTCTCAAGGAAACTCAGTTTTCACACTCTATGCTTAGTGCCCTTTGAGTGCATTATCTAGGAATGAATCTATTAGAGCATCCCACACAAAAGAATGTTTCACATGCGGGTTTCACATGCCACCAACTCCACAATCACAGGCAACTTCAGCGCCACAGCCATTTTCAGATAGCCCTCAATGCAAAGGCTCTAGACGCAAATATTGGTGTGAGAGTTAATTCAATCAAGGAAACACTGCATGTTGGTGAAGGGCATATTGAAGAAGGATCAGCCGAGTGGTTCTTGTGGGAGAACAACTCCATTTGGCTCACTAACTTCACACACCATCAGGCTTCCAAGCAGCTCTCAAGGAAACTCAATATTCACACTCTATGCTTAGTGCCCTTTGAGTGCATTATCTAGAAATGAACCTGGTAGAGCATCCCACACAAAAGAATGCTCCACATGCGGGTTTCACATGCCACCAACTCCACATTCACAGGCAACTTCAGCGCCACAGCCGTTTTCAGATAGCCCTCAATGCAAAGGCTCTAGACGCAAATATTGGTGTGAGAGCTAATTCAATCAAGGAAACACTGCATGTTGGTGAAGGGCATATTGAAGAAGGATCAGCTGAGTGGTTCTTGTGGGAGAACAACTCCATTTGGCTCACTAACTTCACACACCATCAGGCTTCCAAGCAGCTCTCAAGGAAACTCAGTTTTCACACTCTATGCTTAGTGCCCTTTGAGTGCATTATCTAGTAGTAAACCTGGTAGAGGATCCCACACAAACGAATGCTCCACATGCGGGTTTCACATGCCACCAACTCCACATTCACAGGCAACTTCAGCGCCACAGCCGTTTTCAGATAGCCCTCAATGCAAAGGCTCTAGACGCAAATATTGGTGTGAGAGCTAATTAATCAAGGAAACACTGCATGTTGCTGAAGGGCATATTGAAGAAGGATCAGCCGAGTGGTTCTTGTGGGAGAACAACTCCATTTGGCTCACTAACTTCACACACCATCAGGCTTCCAAGCAACTCTCAAGGAAACTCAGTTTTCACACTCTATGCTTAGTGCCCTTTGAGTGCATTATCTAGGAATGAACCTGGTAGAGCATCCCACACAAACGAATGCTCCACATGCGGGTTTCACATGCCACCAACTCCACATGCACAGGCAACTTCAGCGCCACAGCCCTTTTCAGATAGCCCTCAATGCAAAGGCTCTAGACGCAAATATTGGTGTGAGAGCTAATTCAATCAAGGAAACACTGCATGTTGGTGAAGGGCATATTGAAGAAGGATCAGCCGAGTGGTTCTTGTGGGAGAACAACTCCATTTGGCTCACTAACTTCACACACCATCAGGCTTCCAAGCAGCTCTCAAGGAAACTCAGTTTTCACACTCTATGCTTAGTGCCCTTTGAGTGCATTATCTAGGAATGAACCTGGTAGAGCATCCCACACAAACGAATGCTCCACATGTGGGTTTCACATGCCACCAACTCCACATTCACAGGCAACTTCAGCGCCACAGCCGTTTTCAGATAGCCCTCAATGCAAAGCCTCTAGACGCAAATATTGGTGTGAGAGCTAATTCAATCAAGGAAACACTGCATGTTGGTGAAGGGCATATTGAAGAAGGATCAGCCAAGTGGTTCTTGTGGGAGAACAACTCCATTTGGCTCACTAACTTCACACACCATCAGGCTTCCAAGCAGCTCTCAAGGAAACTCAGTTTTCACACTCTATGCTTAGTGCCCTTTGAGTGCCTAGGACTGAAATGAAGCTTGGTGAGCATCCCACACAAACGAATGCTCCACATGCGGGTTTCACATGCCACCAACTCCACATTCACAGGCAACTTCAGCACCACAGCCGTTTTCAGATAGTCCTCAATGCAAAGGCTCTAGAAGCAAATATTGGTGTGAGAGCTAATTCAATCAAGGAAACACTGCATGTTGGTGAAGGGCATATTGAAGAAGGATCAGCCGAGTGGTTCTTGTGGGAGAACAACTCCATTTGGCTCACTAACTTCAAACACCATCAGGCTTCCAAGCAGCTCTCAAGGAAACTCAGTTTTCACACTCTATGCTTAGTGCCCTTTGAGTGCCTAGGACTGAAATGAAGCTTGGTGAGCATCAGACACAAACGAATGCTCCACATGCGGGTTTCACATGCCACCAACTCCACATTCACAGGCAACTTCAGCGCCACAGCCGTTTTCAGATAGCCCTCAATGCAAAGGCTCTAGACGCAAATATTGGTGTGAGAGCTAATTCAATCAAGGAAACACTGCATGTTGGTGAAGGGCATATTGAAGAAGGATCAGCCGAGTGGTTCTTGTGGGAGAACAACTCCATTTGGCTCACTAACTTCACACACCATCAGGCTTCCAAGCAACTCTCAAGGAAACTCAGTTTTCACACTCTATGCTTAGTGCCCTTTGAGTGCATTATCTAGGAATGAACCTGGTAGAGCATCCCACACAAACGAATGCTCCACATGCGGGTTTCACATGCCACCAACTCCACATGCACAGGCAACTTCAGCGCCACAGCCCTTTTCAGATAGCCCTCAATGCAAAGGCTCTAGACGCAAATATTGGTGTGAGAGCTAATTCAATCAAGGAAACACTGCATGTTGGTGAAGGGCATATTGAAGAAGGATCAGCTGAGTGGTTCTTGTGGGAGAACAACTCCATTTGGCTCACTAACTTCACACACCATCAGGCTTCCAAGCAGCTCTCAAGGAAACTCAGTTTTCACACTCTATGCTTAGTGCCCTTTGAGTGCATTATCTAGGAATGAACCTGGTAGAGCATCCCACACAAACGAATGCTCCACATGTGGGTTTCACATGCCACCAACTCCACATTCACAGGCAACTTCAGCGCCACAGCCGTTTTCAGATAGCCCTCAATGCAAAGCCTCTAGACGCAAATATTGGTGTGAGAGCTAATTCAATCAAGGAAACACTGCATGTTGGTGAAGGGCATATTGAAGAAGGATCAGCCGAGTGGTTCTTGTGGGAGAACAACTCCATTTGGCTCACTAACTTCACACACCATCAGGCTTCCAAGCAGCTCTCAAGGAAACTCAGTTTTCACACTCTATGCTTAGTGCCCTTTGAGTGCCTAGGACTGAAATGAAGCTTGGTGAGCATCCCACACAAACGAATGCTCCACATGCGGGTTTCACATGCCACCAACTCCACATTCACAGGCAACTTCAGCACCACAGCCGTTTTCAGATAGTCCTCAATGCAAAGGCTCTAGAAGCAAATATTGGTGTGAGAGCTAATTCAATCAAGGAAACACTGCATGTTGGTGAAGGGCATATTGAAGAAGGATCAGCCGAGTGGTTCTTGTGGGAGAACAACTCCATTTGGCTCACTAACTTCAAACACCATCAGGCTTCCAAGCAGCTCTCAAGGAAACTCAGTTTTCACACTCTATGCTTAGTGCCCTTTGAGTGCCTAGGACTGAAATGAAGCTTGGTGAGCATCAGACACAAACGAATGCTCCACATGCGGGTTTCACATGCCACCAACTCCACATTCACAGGCAACTTCAGCGCCACAGCCGTTTTCAGATAGCCCTCAATGCAAAGGCTCTAGACGCAAATATTGGTGTGAGAGCTAATTCAATCAAGGAAACACTGCATGTTGGTGAAGGGCATATTGAAGAAGGATCAGCCGAGTGGTTCTTGTGGGAGAACAACTCCATTTGGCTCACTAACTTCACACACCATCAGGCTTCCAAGCAACTCTCAAGGAAACTCAGTTTTCACACTCTATGCTTAGTGCCCTTTGAGTGCATTATCTAGGAATGAACCTGGTAGAGCATCCCACACAAACGAATGCTCCACATGCGGGTTTCACATGCCACCAACTCCACATGCACAGGCAACTTCAGCGCCACAGCCCTTTTCAGATAGCCCTCAATGCAAAGGCTCTAGACGCAAATATTGGTGTGAGAGCTAATTCAATCAAGGAAACACTGCATGTTGGTGAAGGGCATATTGAAGAAGGATGAACCAAGTGGTTCTTGTGGGAGAACAACTCCATTTGGCTCACTAACTTCACACACCATCAGGCTTCCAAGCAGCTCTCAAGGAAACTCAGTTTTCACACTCTATGCTTAGTGCACTTTGAGTTCATTATCTAGGAATGAACCTGGTAGAGCATCCCACACAAACGAATGCTCCACATGCGGGTTTCACATGCCACCAACTCCACATTCACAGGCAACTTCAGCACCACAGCCGTTTTCAGATAGCCCTCAATGCAAAGCCTCTAGACGCAAATATTGGTGTGAGAGCTAATTCAATCAAGGAAACACTGCATGTTGGTGAAGGGCATATTGAAGAAGGATCAGCCGAGTGGTTCTTGTGGGAGAACAACTCCATTTGGCTCACTAACTTCAAACACCATCAGGCTTCCAAGCAGCTCTCAAGGAAACTCAGTTTTCACACTCTATGCTTAGTGCCCTTTGAGTGCCTAGGACTGAAATGAAGCTTGGTGAGCATCAGACACAAACGAATGCTCCACATGCGGGTTTCACATGCCACCAACTCCACATTCACAGGCAACTTCAGCGCCACAACCGTTTTCAGATAGCCCTCAATGCAAAGGCTCTAGACGCAAATATTGGTGTGAGAGCTAATTCAATAAAGGAAACACTGCATGTTGCTGAAGGGCATATTGAAGAAGGATCAGCCGAGTGGTTCTTGTGGGAGAACAACTCCATTTGGCTCACTAACTTCACACACCATCAGGCTTCCAAGCAACTCTCAAGGAAACTCAGTTTTCACACTCTATGCTTAGTGCCCTTTGAGTGCATTATCTAGGAATGAACCTGGTAGAGCATCCCACACAAACGAATGCTCCACATGCGGGTTTCACATGCCACCAACTCCACATGCACAGGCAACTTCAGCGCCACAGCCCTTTTCAGATAGCCCTCAATGCAAAGGCTCTAGACGCAAATATTGGTGTGAGAGCTAATTCAATCAAGGAAACACTGCATGTTGGTGAAGGGCATATTGAAGAAGGATCAGCCGAGTGGTTCTTGTGGGAGAACAACTCCATTTGGCTCACTAACTTCACACACCATCAGGCTTCCAAGCAGCTCTCAAGGAAACTCAGTTTTCACACTCTATGCTTAGTGCCCTTTGAGTGCATTATCTAGGAATGAACCTGGTAGAGCATCCCACACAAACGAATGCTCCACATGTGGGTTTCACATGCCACCAACTCCACATTCACAGGCAACTTCAGCGCCACAGCCGTTTTCAGATAGCCCTCAATGCAAAGCCTCTAGACGCAAATATTGGTGTGAGAGCTAATTCAATCAAGGAAACACTGCATGTTGGTGAAGGGCATATTGAAGAAGGATCAGCCGAGTGGTTCTTGTGGGAGAACAACTCCATTTGGCTCACTAACTTCACACACCATCAGGCTTCCAAGCAGCTCTCAAGGAAACTCAGTTTTCACACTCTATGCTTAGTGCCCTTTGAGTGCCTAGGACTGAAATGAAGCTTGGTGAGCATCCCACACAAACGAATGCTCCACATGCGGGTTTCACATGCCACCAACTCCACATTCACAGGCAACTTCAGCACCACAGCCGTTTTCAGATAGTCCTCAATGCAAAGGCTCTAGAAGCAAATATTGGTGTGAGAGCTAATTCAATCAAGGAAACACTGCATGTTGGTGAAGGGCATATTGAAGAAGGATCAGCCGAGTGGTTCTTGTGGGAGAACAACTCCATTTGGCTCACTAACTTCAAACACCATCAGGCTTCCAAGCAGCTCTCAAGGAAACTCAGTTTTCACACTCTATGCTTAGTGCCCTTTGAGTGCCTAGGACTGAAATGAAGCTTGGTGAGCATCAGACACAAACGAATGCTCCACATGCGGGTTTCACATGCCACCAACTCCACATTCACAGGCAACTTCAGCGCCACAGCCGTTTTCAGATAGCCCTCAATGCAAAGGCTCTAGACGCAAATATTGGTGTGAGAGCGAATTCAATCAAGGAAACACTGCATGTTGGTGAAGGGCATATTGAAGAAGGATCAGCCGAGTGGTTCTTGTGGGAGAACAACTCCATTTGGCTCACTAACTTCACACACCATCAGGCTTCCAAGCAACTCTCAAGGAAACTCAGTTTTCACACTCTATGCTTAGTGCCCTTTGAGTGCATTATCTAGGAATGAACCTGGTAGAGCATCCCACACAAACGAATGCTCCACATGCGGGTTTCACATGCCACCAACTCCACATGCACAGGCAACTTCAGCGCCACAGCCCTTTTCAGATAGCCCTCAATGCAAAGGCTCTAGACGCAAATATTGGTGTGAGAGCTAATTCAATCAAGGAAACACTGCATGTTGGTGAAGGGCATATTGAAGAAGGATGAACCAAGTGGTTCTTGTGGGAGAACAACTCCATTTGGCTCACTAACTTCACACACCATCAGGCTTCCAAGCAGCTCTCAAGGAAACTCAGTTTTCACACTCTATGCTTAGTGCACTTTGAGTTCATTATCTAGGAATGAACCTGGTAGAGCATCCCACACAAACGAATGCTCCACATGCGGGTTTCACATGCCACCAACTCCACATTCACAGGCAACTTCAGCGCCACAGCCGTTTTCAGATATCCCTCAATGCAAAGCCTCTAGACGCAAATATTCGTTTGAGAGCTAATTCAATCAAGGAAACACTGCATGTTTGTGAAGGGCATATTGAAGAAAGATCAGCCGAGTGGTTCTTGTGGGAGAACAACTCCATTTGGCTCACTAACTTCACACACCATCAGGCTTCCAAGCAGCTCTCATGGAAACTCCGTTTTCACACTCTATGCTTAGTGCCCTTTGAGTGCATTATCTAGGAATGAATCTAGTAGAGCATCCCACACAAACGAATGCTCCACATGCGGGTTTCACATGCCACCAACTCCACATTCACAGGCAACTTCAGCGCCACAGCCGTTTTCAGATAGCCCTCAATGCAAAGGCTCTAGACGCAAATATTGGTGTGAGAGCTAATTCAATCAAGGAAACACTGCATGTTGGTGAAGGGCATATTGAAGAAGGATCAGCCGAGTGGTTCTTGTGGGAGAACAACTCCATTTGGCTCACTAACTTCACACACCATCAGGCTTCCAAGCAGCTCTCAAGGAAACTCAGTTTTCACACTCTATGCTTAGTGCCCTTTGAGTGCCTAGGACTGAAATGAAGCTTGGTGAGCATCCCACACAAACGAATGCTCCACATGCGGGTTTCACATGCCACCAACTCCACATTCACAGGCAACTTCAGCGCCACAACCGTTTTCAGATAGCCCTCAATGCAAAGGCTCTAGACGCAAATATTGGTGTGAGAGCTAATTCAATCAAGGAAACACTGCATGTTGGTGAAGGGCATATTGAAGAAGGATCAGCCGAGTGGTTCTTGTGGGAGAACAACTCCATTTGGCTCACTAACTTCACACACCATCAGGCTTCCAAGCAACTCTCAAGGAAACTCAGTTTTCACACTCTATGCTTAGTGCCCTTTGAGTGCATTATCTAGGAATGAACCTGGTAGAGCATCCCACACAAACGAATGCTCCACATGCGGGTTTCACATGCCACCAACTCCACATGCACAGGCAACTTCAGCGCCACAGCCCTTTTCAGATAGCCCTCAATGCAAAGGCTCTAGACGCAAATATTGGTGTGAGAGCTAATTCAATCAAGGAAACACTGCATGTTGGTGAAGGGCATATTGAAGAAGGATCAGCCGAGTGGTTCTTGTGGGAGAACAACTCCATTTGGCTCACTAACTTCACACACCATCAGGCTTCCAAGCAGCTCTCAAGGAAACTCAGTTTTCACACTCTATGCTTAGTGCCCTTTGAGTGCATTATCTAGGAATGAACCTGGTAGAGCATCCCACACAAACGAATGCTCCACATGTGGGTTTCACATGCCACCAACTCCACATTCACAGGCAACTTCAGCGCCACAGCCGTTTTCAGATAGCCCTCAATGCAAAGCCTCTAGACGCAAATATTGGTGTGAGAGCTAATTCAATCAAGGAAACACTGCATGTTGGTGAAGGGCATATTGAAGAAGGATCAGCCGAGTGGTTCTTGTGGGAGAACAACTCCATTTGGCTCACTAACTTCACACACCATCAGGCTTCCAAGCAGCTCTCAAGGAAAGTCAGTTTTCACACTCTATGCTTAGTGCCCTTTGAGTGCCTAGGACTGAAATGAAGCTTGGTGAGCATCCCACACAAACGAATGCTCCACATGCGGGTTTCACATGCCACCAACTCCACATTCACAGGCAACTTCAGCACCACAGCCGTTTTCAGATAGTCCTCAATGCAAAGGCTCTAGAAGCAAATATTGGTGTGAGAGCTAATTCAATCAAGGAAACACTGCATGTTGGTGAAGGGCATATTGAAGAAGGATCAGCCGAGTGGTTCTTGTGGGAGAACAACTCCATTTGGCTCACTAACTTCAAACACCATCAGGCTTCCAAGCAGCTCTCAAGGAAACTCAGTTTTCACACTCTATGCTTAGTGCCCTTTGAGTGCCTAGGACTGAAATGAAGCTTGGTGAGCATCCCACACAAACGAATGCTCCACATGCGGGTTTCACATGCCACCAACTCCACATTCACAGGCAACTTCAGCGCCACAGCCGTTTTCAGATAGCCCTCAATGCAAAGGCTCTAGACGCAAATATTGGTGTGAGAGCTAATTCAATCAAGGAAACACTGCATGTTGGTGAAGGGCATATTGAAGAAGGATCAGCCGAGTGGTTCTTGTGGGAGAACAACTCCATTTGGCTCACTAACTTCACACACCATAAGGCTTCCAAGCAACTCTCAAGGAAACTCCGTTTTCACACTCTATGCTTAGTGCCCTTTCACTGCATTATCTAGGAATGAACCTGGTAGAGTATCCAACACAAACGAATGCTCCACATGCGGGTTTCACATGCCACCAACTCCACATGCACAGGCAACTTCAGCGCCACAGCCGTTTTCAGATAGCCCTCAATGCAAAGGCTCTAGACGCAAATATTGGTGTGAGAGCTAATTCAATCAAGGAAACACTGCATGTTGGTGAAGGGCATATTGAAGAAGGATGAACCAAGTGGTTCTTGTGGGAGAACAACTCCATTTGGCTCACTAACTTCACACACCATCAGGCTTCCAAGCAGCTCTCAAGGAAACTCAGTTTTCACACTCTATGCTTAGTGCACTTTGAGTTCATTATCTAGGAATGAACCTGGTAGAGCATCCCACACAAACGAATGCTCCACATGCGGGTTTCACATGCCACCAACTCCACATTCACAGGCAACTTCAGCGCCACAGCCGTTTTCAGATATCCCTCAATGCAAAGCCTCTAGACGCAAATATTCGTTTGAGAGCTAATTCAATCAAGGAAACACTGCATGTTGGTGAAGGGCATATTGAAGAAAGATCAGCCGAGTGGTTCTTGTGGGAGAACAACTCCATTTGGCTCACTAACTTCACACACCATCAGGCTTCCAAGCAGCTCTCATGGAAACTCCGTTTTCACACTCTATGCTTAGTGCCCTTTGAGTGCATTATCTAGGAATGAATCTAGTAGAGCATCCCACACAAACGAATGCTCCACATGCGGGTTTCACATGCCACCAACTCCACATTCACAGGCAACTTCAGCGCCACAGCCGTTTTCAGATAGCCCTCAATGCAAAGGCTCTAGACGCAAATATTGGTGTGAGAGCTAATTCAATCAAGGAAACACTGCATGTTGGTGAAGGGCATATTGAAGAAGGATCAGCCGAGTGGTTCTTGTGGGAGAACAACTCCATTTGGCTCACTAACTTCACACACCATCAGGCTTCCAAGCAGCTCTCAAGGAAACTCAGTTTTCACACTCTATGCTTAGTGCCCTTTGAGTGCATTATCTAGGAATGAACCTGGTAGAGCATCCCACACAAAAGAATGCTCCACATGCGGGTTTCACATGCCACCAACTCCACATTCACAGGCAACTTCAGCGCCACAGCCGTTTTCAGATAGCCCTCAATGCAAAGCCTCTAGACTCAAATATTCGTTTGAGAGCTAATTAATCAAGGAAACACTGCATGTTGCTGAAGGGCATATTGAATAAGGATCAGCCGAGTGGTTCTTGTGGGAGAACAACTCCATTTGGCTCACTAACTTCACACACCATCAGGCTTCCAAGCAGCTCTCAAGGAAACTCAGTTTTCACACTCTATGCTTAGTGCCCTTTGAGTGCCTAGGACTGAAATGAAGCTTGGTGAGCATCCCACACAAACGAATGCTCCACATGCGGGTTTCACATGCCACCAACTCCACATTCACAGGCAACTTCAGCACCACAGCCGTTTTCAGATAGTCCTCAATGCAAAGGCTCTAGAAGCAAATATTGGTGTGAGAGCTAATTCAATCAAGGAAACACTGCATGTTGGTGAAGGGCATATTGAAGAAGGATCAGCCGAGTGGTTCTTGTGGGAGAACAACTCCATTTGGCTCACTAACTTCAAACACCATCAGGCTTCCAAGCAGCTCTCAAGGAAACTCAGTTTTCACACTCTATGCTTAGTGCCCTTTGAGTGCATAGGACTGAAATGAAGCTTGGTGAGCATCAGACACAAACGAATGCTCCACATGCGGGTTTCACATGCCACCAACTCCACATTCACAGGCAACTTCAGCGCCACAACCGTTTTCAGATAGCCCTCAATGCAAAGGCTCTAGACGCAAATATTGGTGTGAGAGCTAATTCAATCAAGGAAACACTGCATGTTGGTGAAGGGCATATTGAAGAAGGATCAGCCGAGTGGTTCTTGTGGGAGAACAACTCCATTTGGCTCACTAACTTCACACACCATCAGGCTTCCAAGCAGCTCTCAAGGAAACTCAGTTTTCACACTCTATGCTTAGTGCCCTTTGAGTGCATTATCTAGGAATGAATCTAGTAGAGCATCCCACACAAAAGAATGTTTCACATGCGGGTTTCACATGCCACCAACTCCACATTCACAGGCAACTTCAGCGCCACAGCCATTTTCAGATAGCCCTCAATGCAAAGGCTCTAGACGCAAATATTGGTGTGAGAGCTAATTCAATCAAGGAAACACTGCATGTTGGTGAAGGGCATATTGAAGAAGGATCAGCCGAGTGTTTCTTGTGGGAGAACAACTCCATTTGGCTCACTAACTTCACACACCATCAGGCTTCCAAGCAGCTCTCAAGGAAACTCAGTTTTCACACTCTTTGCTTAGTGCCCTTTGAGTGCATTATCTAAGAATGAACCAGGTAGAGCATCCCAAAACAAACGAATGCTCCACATGCGGGTTTCACATGCCACCAACTCCACATGCACAGGCAACTTCAGCGCCACAGCCGTTTTCAGATAGCCCTCAATGCAAAGGCTCTAGACGCAAATATTGGTGTGAGAGCTAATTCAATCAAGGAAACACTGCATGTTGGTGAAGGGCATATTGAAGAAGGATCAGCCGAGTGGTTCTTGTGGGAGAACAACTCCATTTGGCTCACTAACTTCACACACCATCAGGCTTCCAAGCAACTCTCAAGGAAACTCAGTTTTCACACTCTATGCTTAGTGCCCTTTGAGTGCATTATCTAGGAATGAACCTGGTAGAGCATCCCACACAAACGAATGCTCCACATGCGGGTTTCACATGCCACCAACTCCACATGCACAGGCAACTTCAGCGCCACAGCCGTTTTCAGATAGCCCTCAATGCAAAGGCTCTAGACGCAAATATTGGTGTGAGAGCTAATTCAATCAAGGAAACACTGCATGTTGGTGAAGGGCATATTGAAGAAGGATCAGCCGAGTGGTTCTTGTGGGAGAACAACTCCATTTGGCTCACTAACTTCACACACCATCAGGCTTCCAAGCAGCTCTCATGGAAACTCAGTTTTCACACTCTATGCTTAGTGCCCTTTGAGTGCATTATCTAGGAATGAACCTGGTAGAGCATCCCACACAAACGAATGCTCCACATGCGGGTTTCACATGCCACCAACTCCACATTCACAGGCAACTTCAGCGCCACAGCCGTTTTCAGATAGCCCTCAATGCAAAGGCTCTAGACGCAAATATTGGTGTGAGAGCTAATTCAATCAAGGAAACACTGCATGTTGGTGAAGGGCATATTGAAGAAGGATCAGCCGAGTGGTTCTTGTGGGAGAACAACTCCATTTGGCTCACTAACTTCACACACCATCAGGCTTCCAAGCAGCTCTCAAGGAAACTCCGTTTTCACACTCTATGCTTAGTGCCCTTTCACTGCATTATCTAGGAATGAATCTAGTAGAGCATCCCACACAAACGAATGCTCCACATGCGGGTTTCACATGCCACCAACTCCACATTCACAGGCAACTTCAGCGCCACAGCCGTTTTCAGATAGCCCTCAATGCAAAGCCTCTAGACTCAAATATTCGTTTGAGAGCTAATTCAATCAAGGAAACACTGCATGTTGGTGAAGGGCATATTGAAGAAGGATCAACCAAGTGGTTCTTGTGGGAGAAAAACTTCATTTGGCTCACTAACTTCACACACCATCAGGCTTCCAAGCAGCTCTCAAGGAAACTCAGTTTTCACACTCTATGCTTAGTGCCCTTTGAGTGCATTATCTAGGAATGAATCTAGTAGAGCATCCCACACAAAAGAATGTTTCACATGCGGGTTTCACATGCCACCAACTCCACATTCACAGGCAACTTCAGCGCCACAGCCGTTTTCAGATAGCCCTCAATGCAAAGGCTCTAGACGCAAATATTGGTGTGAGAGCTAATTCAATCAAGGAAACACTGCATGTTGGTGAAGGGCATATTGAAGAAGGATCAGCCGAGTGGTTCTTGTGGGAGAACAACTCCATTTGGCTCACTAACTTCACACACCATCAGGCTTCCAAGCAGCTCTCAAGGAAACTCAGTTTTCACACTCTATGCTTAGTGCCCTTTGAGTGCATTATCTAGGAAAGAACCTAGTAGAGCATCCCACACAAACGAATGCTCCACATGCGGGTTCCACATGCCACCAACTCCACATTCACAGGCAACTTCAGCGCCACAGCCGTTGTCAGATAGCCCTCAATGCAAAGGCTCTAGACGCAAATATTGGTGTGAGAGCTAATTCAATCAAGGAAACACTGCATGTTGGTGAAGGGCATATTGAAGAAGGATCAGCCGAGTGGTTCTTGTGGGAGAACAACTCCATTTGGCTCACTAACTTCACACACCATCAGGCTTCCAAGCAGCTCTCAAGGAAACTCAGTTTTCACACTCTATGCTTAGTGCCCTTTGAGTGCCTAGGACTGAAATGAAGCTTGGTGAGCATCCCACACAAACGAATGCTCCACATGCGGGTTTCACATGCCACCAACTCCACATTCACAGGCAACATCAGCACCACAGCCGTTTTCAGATAGTCCTCAATGCAAAGGCTCTAGACGCAAATATTGGTGTGAGAGCTAATTCAATCAAGGAAACACTGCATGTTGGTGAAGGGCATATTGAAGAAGGATCAGCCGAGTGGTTCTTGTGGGAGAACAACTCCATTTGGCTCACTAACTTCAAACACCATCAGGCTTCCAAGCAGCTCTCAAGGAAACTCAGTTTTCACACTCTATGCTTAGTGCCCTTTGAGTGCCTAGGACTGAAATGAAGCTTGGTGAGCATCCCACACAAACGAATGCTCCACATGCGGGTTTCACATGCCACCAACTCCACATTCACAGGCAACTTCAGCGCCACAGCCGTTTTCAGATAGCCCTCAATGCAAAGGCTCTAGACGCAAATATTGGTGTGAGAGCTAATTCAATCAAGGAAACACTGCATGTTGGTGAAGGGCATATTGAAGAAGGATCAGCCGAGTGGTTCTTGTGGGAGAACAACTCCATTTGGCTCACTAACTTCACACACCATCAGGCTTCCAAGCAACTCTCAAGGAAACTCAGTTTTCACACTCTATGCTTAGTGCCCTTTGAGTGCAGTATCTAGGAATGAATCTAGCAGAGCATCCCACACAAACGAATGCTCCACATGCGGGTTTCACATGCCACCAACTCCACATTCACAGGCAACTTCAGCGCCACAGCCGTTTTCAGATAGCCCTCAATGCAAAGCCTCTAGACGCAAATATTGTTGTGAGAGCTAATTCAATCAAGGAAACACTGCATGTTGGTGAAGGGCATATTGAAAAAAGATCAGCCGAGTGGTTCTTGTGGGAGAACAACTCCATTTGGCTCACTAACTTCACACACCATCAGGCTTCCAAGCAGCTCTCATGGAATCTCAGTTTTCACACTCTATGCTTAGTGCCCTTTGAGTGCATTATCTAGGAATGAACCTGGTAGAGCATCCCACACAAACGAATGCTCCACATGCGGGTTTCACGTGCCACCAACTCCACATTCACAGGCAACTTCAGCGCCACAGCCATTTTCAGATAGCCCTCAATGCAAAGGCTCTAGACGCAAATATTGGTGTGAGAGCTAATTCAATCAAGGAAACACTGCATGTTGGTGAAGGGCATATTGAAGAAGGATCAGCCGAGTGGTTCTTGTGGGAGAACAACTCCATTTGGCTCACTAACTTCACACACCATCAGGCTTCCAAGCAGCTCTCAAGGAAACTCAGTTTTCACACTCTATGCTTAGTGCCCTTTGAGTGCATTATCTAGGAATGAACCTGGTAGAGCATCCCACACAAACGAATGCTCCACATGTGGGTTTCACATGCCACCAACTCCACATTCACAGGCAACTTCAGCGCCACATCCGTTTTCAGATAGCCCTCAATGCAAAGCCTAAACACGCAAATATTGGTGTGAGAGCTAATTCAATCAAGGAAACACTGCATGTTGGTGAAGGGCATATTGAAGAAGGATCAGCCGAGTGGTTCTTGTGGGAGAACAACTCCATTTGGCTCACTAACTTCACACACCATCACGCTTCCAAGCAGCTCTCAAGGAAACTCAGTTTTCACACTCTATGCTTAGTGCTCTTTCCCTGCATTCTCTAGGAATGAATCTATTAGAGCATCCCACACAAAAGAATGCTCCACATGCGGGTTTCACATACCACCAACTCCACATTCACAGGCAACTTCAGCGCCACAGCCGTTTTCAGATAGCCCTCAATGCAAAGGCTCTAGACGCAATTATTGGTGTGAGAGCTAATTCAATCAAGGAAACACTGCATGTTGCTGAAGGGCATATTGAAGAAGGATCAGCCAAGTGGTTCTTGTGGGAGAACAACTCCATTTGGCTCACTAACTTCACACACCATCAGGCTTCCAAGCAGCTCTCAAGGAAACTCAGTTTTCACACTCTATGCTTACTGCCCTTTCACTGCATTATCTAGGAATGAACCTGGTAGAGCATCCCACACAAACGAATGCTCCACATGCGGGTTTCACATGCCACCAACTCCACATTCACAGGCAACTTCAGCACCACAGCCGTTTTCAGATAGTCCTCAATGCAAAGGCTCTAGACGCAAATATTGGTGTGAGAGCTAATTCAATCAAGGAAACACTGCATGTTGGTGAAGGGCATATTGAAGAAGGATCAGCCGAGTGGTTCTTGTGGGAGAACAACTCCATTTGGCTCACTAACTTCACACACCATCAGGCTTCCAAGCAGCTCTCAAGGAAACTCAGTTTTCACACTCTATGCTTAGTGCCCTTTCACTGCATTATCTAGGAATGAATCTATTAGAGCATCCCACACAAAAGAATGCTCCACATGCGGGTTTCACATACCACCAACTCCACATTCACAGGCAACTTCAGCACCACAGCCGTTTTCAGATAGCCCTCAATGCAAAGGCTCTAGACGCAAATATTGGTGTGAGAGCTAATTCAATCAAGGAAACACTGCATGTTGGTGAAGGGCATATTGAAGAAGGATCAGCCAAGTGGTTCTTGTGGGAGAACAACTCCATTTGGCTCACTAACTTCACACACCATCAGGCTTCCAAGCAGCTCTCAAGGAAACTCAGTTTTCACACTCTATGCTTAGTGCCCTTTGAGTGCCTAGGACTGAAATGAATCTAGTAGAGCATCCCACACAAACGAATGCTCCACATGCGGGTTTCACATACCACCAACTCCACATTCACAGGCAACTTCAGCGCCACAGCTGTTTTCAGATAGCCCTCAATGCAAAGGCTCTAGACGCAAATATTGGTGTGAGAGCTAATTCAATCAAGGAAACACTGCATGTTGGTGAAGGGCATATTGAAGAAGGATCAGCCGAGTGGTTCTTGTGGGAGAACAACTCCATTTGGCTCACTAACTTCACACACCTTCAGGCTTCCAAGCAGCTCTCAAGGAAACTCAGTTTTCACACTCTATGCTTAGTGCCCTTTGAGTGCCTAGGACTGAAATGAAGCTTGGTGAGCATCCCACACAAACGAATGCTCCACATGCGGGTTTCACATGCCACCAACTCCACATTCACAGGCAACTTCAGCGCACCAGCCGTTTTCAGATAGCCCTCAATGCAAAGGCTCTAGACGCAAATATTGGTGTGAGAGCTAATTCAATCAAGGAAACACTGCATGTTGGTGAAGGGCATATTGAAGAAGGATCAGCCGAGTGGTTCTTGTGGGAGAACAACTCCATTTGGCTCACTAACTTCACACACCATCAGGCTTCCAAGCAGCTCTCAAGGAAACTCAGTTTTCACACTCTATGCTTAGTGCCCTTTGAGTGCATTATCTAGGAATGAACCTGGTAGAGCATCCCACACAAACGAATGCTCCACATGCGGGTTTCACATGCCACCAACTCCACATTCACAGGCAACTTCAGCGCCACAGCCGTTTTCAGATAGCCCCCAATGCAGAGGCTCTAGACGCAAATATTGGTGTGAGAGCTAATTCAATCAAGGAAACACTGCATGTTGGTGAAGGGCATATTGAAGAAGGGTCAGCCGAGTGGTTCTTGTGGGAGAACAACTCCATTTGGCTCACTAACTTCACACACCATCAGGCTTCCACGCACCTCTCAAGGAAACTCAGTTTTCACACTCTATGCTTAGTGCCCTTTGAGTGCCTAGGACTGAAATGAAGCTTGGTGAGCATCCCACACAAACGAATGCTCCACATGTGGGTTTCACATGCCACCAACTCCACATTCACAGGCAACTTCAGCGCCACAGCCGTTTTCAGATAGCCCTCAATGCAAAGGCTCTAGACGCAAATATTGGTGTGAGAGCTAATTCAATCAAGGAAACACTGCGTGTTGGTGAAGGGCATATTGAAGAAGGATCTTCGAAGTGGTTCTTGTGGGAGAACAACTCCATTTGGCTCACTAACTTCACACACCATCAGGCTTCCAAGCAGCTCTCAAGGAAACTCAGTTTTCACACTCTATGCTTAGTGCCCTTTGAGTGCATTATCTAGGAATGAATCTACTAGAGCATCCCACACAAACGAATGCTCCACATGCGGGTTTCACATGCCACCAACTCCACATTCACAGGCAACTTCAGCGCCACAGCCATTTTCAGATAGCCCTCAATGCAAAGCCTCTAGACGCAAATATTGGTGTGAGAGCTAATTCAATCAAGGAAAAACTGCATGTTGGTGAAGGGCATATTGAAGAAGGATCAGCTGAGTGGTTCTTGTGGGAGAACAACTCCATTTGGCTCACTAACTTCACACACCATCAGGCTTCCAAGCAGCTCTCAAGGAAACTCAGTTTTCACACTCTATGCTTAGTGCCCTTTGAGTGCATTATCTAGGAAAGAACCTGATAGAGCATCCCACACAAACGAATGCTCCACATGCGGGTTTCACATGCCACCAACTCCACATTCACAGGCAACTTCAGCGCCACAGCCGTTTTCAGATAGCCCTCAATGCAAAGGCTCTAGACGCAAATATTGGTGTGAGAGCTAATTCAATCAAGGAAACACTGCATGTTGGTGAAGGGCATATTGAAGAAGGATGAACCAAGTGGTTCTTGTGGGAGAACAACTCCATTTGGCTCACTAACTTCACACACCATCAGGCTTCCAAGCAGCTCTCAAGGAAACTCAGTTTTCACACTCTATGCTTAGTGCTCTTTCACTGCATTATCTAGGAATGAACCTGGTAGAGCATCCCACACAAACGAATGCTCCACATGCGGGTTTCACATGCCACCAACTCCACATTCACAGGCAACTTCAGCGCCACAGCCGTTTTCACATAGCCATCAATGCAAAGGCTCTAGACGCAAATATTGGTGTGAGAGCTAATTCAATCAAGGAAAAACTGCATGTTGGTGAAGGGCATATTGAAGAAGGATCAGCTCAGTGGTTCTTGTGGGAGAACAACTCCATTTGGCTCACTAACTTCACACACCATCAGGCTTCCAAGCAGCTCTCAAGGAAACTCAGTTTTCACACTCTATGCTTAGTGCCCTTTGAGTGCATTATCTAGGAATGAACCTGATAGAGCATCCCACACAAAAGAATGCTCCACATGCGGGTTTCACATGCCACCAACTCCACATTCACAGGCAACTTCAGCGCCACAGCCGTTTTCAGATAGCCCTCAATGCAAAGGCTCTAGACGCAAATATTGGTGTGAGAGCTAATTCAATCAAGGAAACACTGCATGTTGGTGAAGGGCATATTGAAGAAGGATCAGCCGAGTGGTTCTTGTGGGAGAACAACTCCATTTGGCTCACTAACTTCACACACCATCAGGCTTCCAAGCAGCTCTCAAGGAAACTCAGTTTTCACACTCTATGCTTAGTGCCCTTTGAGTGCATTATCTAGGAATGAACCTGGTAGAGCATCCCACACAAACGAATGCTCCACATGTGGGTTTCACATGCCACCAACTCCACATTCACAGGCAACTTCAGCGCCACAGCCGTTTTCAGATAGCCCTCAATGCAAAGCCTCTAGACGCAAATATTGGTGTGAGAGCTAATTCAATCAAGGAAACACTGCATGTTGGTGAAGGGCATATTGAAGAAGGATGAACCAAGTGGTTCTTGTGGGAGAACAACTCCATTTGGCTCACTAACTTCACACACCATCAGGCTTCCAAGCAGCTCTCAAGGAAACTCAGTTTTCACACTCTATGCTTAGTGCTCTTTCACTGCATTATCTAGGAATGAACCTGGTAGAGCATCCCACACAAACGAATGCTCCACATGCGGGTTTCACATGCCACCAACTCCACATTCACAGGCAACTTCAGCGCCACAGCCGTTTTCACATAGCCCTCAATGCAAAGGCTCTAGACGCAAATATTGGTGTGAGAGCTAATTCAATCAAGGAAACACTGCATGTTGCTGAAGGGCATATTGAAGAAGGATCAGCCGACTGGTTCTTGTGGGAGAACAACTCCATTTGGCTCACTAACTTCACACACCATCAGGCTTCCAAGCAGCTCTCAAGGAAACTCAGTTTTCACACTCTATGCTTACTGCCCTTTCACTGCATTATCTAGGAATGAATCTATTAGAGCATCCCACACAAAAGAATGTTCCACATGCGGATTTCACATGCCACCAACTCCACATTCACAGGCAACTTCAGCGCCACAGCCGTTTTCAGATAGCCCTCAATGCAAAGGCTCTAGACGCAAATATTGGTGTGAGAGCTAATTCAATCAAGGAAACACAGCATGTTGGTGAAGGGCATATTGAAGAAGGATGAACCAAGTGGTTCTTGTGGGAGAACAACTCCATTTGGCTCACTAACTTCACACACCATCAGGCTTCCAAGCAGCTCTCAAGGAAACTCAGTTTTCACACTCTATGCTTAGTGCACTTTGAGTTCATTATCTAGGAATGAACCTGGTGGAGCATCCCACACAAACGAATGCTCCACATGCGGGTTTCACATGCCACCAACTCCACATTCACAGGCAACTTCAGCGCCACAGCCGTTTTCAGATAGCCCTCAATGCAAAGGCTCTAGAAGCAAATATTGGTGTGAGAGCTAATTCAATCAAGGAAACACTGCATGTTGGTGAAGGGCATATTGAAGAAGGATCAGCCGAGTGGTTCTTGTGGGAGAACAACTCCATTTGGCTCACTAACTTCACACACCATCAGGCTTCCAAGCAGCTCTCAAGGAAACTCAGTTTTCACACTCTATGCTTAGTGCCCTTTGAGTGCATTATCCAGGAAAGAACCTAATAGAGCATCCCACACAAACGAATGCTCCACATGCGGGTTTCACATGCCACCAACTCCACATTCACAGGCAACTTCAGCGCCACAGCCGTTTTCAGATAGCCCTCAATGCAAAGGCTCTAGACGCAAATATTGGTGTGAGAGCTAATTCGATCAAGGAAACACTGCATGTTGGTGAAGGGCATATTGAAGAAGGATCAGCCGAGTGGTTCTTGTGGGAGAACAACTCCATTTGGCTCACTAACTTCACACACCATCAGGCTTCCAAGCAGCTCTCATGGAAACTCAGTTTTCACACTCTATGCTTAGTGCCCTTTGAGTGCATTATCTAGGAATGAACCTGGTAGAGCATCCCACACAAACGAATGCTCCACATGCGGGTTTCACATGCCACCAACTCCACATTCACAGGCAACTTCAGCGCCACAGCCGTTTTCAGATAGCCCTCAATGCAAAGCCTCTAGACGCAAATATTGGTGTGAGAGCTAATTCAATCAAGGAAACACTGCATGTTGGTGAAGGGCATATTGAAGAAGGATCAGCCGAGTGGTTCTTGTGGGAGAACAACTCCATTTGGCTCACTAACTTCACACACCATCAGGCTTCCAAGCAGCTCTCAAGGAAACTCAGTTTCCACACTCTATGCTTAGTGCCCTTTGTGTGCATTATCTAGGAATGAATCTAGTAGAGCATCCCACACAAAAGAATGTTTCACATGCGGGTTTCACATGCCACCAACTCCACATTCACAGGCAACTTCAGCGCCACAGCCATGTTCAGATAGCCCTCAATGCAAAGGCTCTAGACACAAATATTGGTGTGAGAGCTAATTCAATCAAGGAAACACTGCATGTTGGTGAAGGGCATATTGAAGAAGGATCAGCCGAGTGGTCCTTGTGGGAGAACAACTCCATTTGGCTCACTAACTTCACACACCATCAGGCTTCCAAGCAGCTCTCAAGGAAACTCAGTTTTCACACTCTATGCTTAGTGCCCTTTCACTGCATTATCTAGAAATGAACCTGGTAGAGCACCCCACACAAAAGAATGCTCCACATGCGGGTTTCACATGCCACCAACTCCACATTCACAGGCAACTTCAGCGCCACAGCCGTTTTCAGATAGCCCTCAATGCAAAGGCTCTAGACGCAAATATTGGTGTGAGAGCTAATTCAATCAAGGAAACACTGCATGTTGGTGAAGGGCATATTGAAGAAGGATCAGCCGAGTGGTTCTTGTGGGAGAACAACTCCATTTGGCTCACTAACTTCACACACCATCAGGCTTCCAAGCAGCTCTCAAGGAAACTCAGTTTTCACACTCTATGCTTAGTGCTCTTTCACTGCATTATCTTGGAATGAACCTGGTAGAGCATCCCACACAAACGAATGCTCCACATGCGGGTTTCACATGCCACCAACTCCACATTCACAGGCAACTTCAGCGCCACAGCTGTTTTTAGATAGCCCTCAATGCAAAGGTTCTAGACGCAAATATTGGTGTGAGAGCTAATTCAATCAAGGAAACACTGCATGTTGGTGAAGGGCATATTGAAGAAGGATCAGCCGAGTGGTTCTTGTGGGAGAACAACTCCATTTGGCTCACTAACTTCACACACAATCAGGCTTCCAAGCAGCTCTCAAGGAAACTCAGTTTTCACACTCTATGCTTAGTGCACTTTGAGTTCATTATCTAGGAATGAACCTGGTGGAGCATCCCACACAAACGAATGCTCCACATGCGGGTTTCACATGCCACCAACTCCACATTCACAGGCAACTTCAGCGCCACAGCCGTTTTCAGATAGCCCTCAATGCAAAGGCTCTAGAAGCAAATATTGGTGTGAGAGCTAATTCAATCAAGGAAACACTGCATGTTGGTGAAGGGCATATTGAAGAAGGATCAGCCGAGTGGTTCTTGTGGGAGAACAACTCCATTTGGCTCACTAACTTCACACACCATCAGGCTTCCAAGCAGCTCTCAAGGAAACTCAGTTTTCACACTCTATGCTTAGTGCCCTTTCACTGCATTATCTAGGAATGAATCTATTAGAGCATCCCACACAAAAGAATGTTCCACATGCGGATTTCACATGCCACCAACTCCACATTCACAGGCAACTTCAGCGCCACAGCCGTTTTCAGATAGCCCTCAATGCAAAGGCTCTAGACGCAAATATTGGTGTGAGAGCTAATTCAATCAAGGAAACACAGCATGTTGGTGAAGGGCATATTGAAGAAGGATGAACCAAGTGGTTCTTGTGGGAGAACAACTCCATTTGGCTCACTAACTTCACACACCATCAGGCTTCCAAGCAGCTCTCAGGAAACTCAGTTTTCACACTCTATGCTTAGTGCACTTTGAGTTCATTATCTAGGAATGAACCTGGTGGAGCATCCCACACAAACGAATGCTCCACATGCGGGTTTCACATGCCACCAACTCCACATTCACAGGCAACTTCAGCGCCACAGCCGTTTTCAGATAGCCCTCAATGCAAAGGCTCTAGAAGCAAATATTGGTGTGAGAGCTAATTCAATCAAGGAAACACTGCATGTTGGTGAAGGGCATATTGAAGAAGGATCAGCCGAGTGGTTCTTGTGGGAGAACAACTCCATTTGGCTCACTAACTTCACACACCATCAGGCTTCCAAGCAGCTCTCAAGGAAACTCAGTTTTCACACTCTATGCTTAGTGCCCTTTGAGTGCATTATCTAGGAAAGAACCTAATAGAGCATCCCACACAAACGAATGCTCCACATGCGGGTTTCACATGCCACCAACTCCACATTCACAGGCAACTTCAGCACCACAGCCGTTTTCAGATAGCCCTCAATGCAAAGGCGCTAGACGCAAATATTGGTGTGAGAGCTAATTCGATCAAGGAAACACTGCATGTTGGTGAAGGGCATATTGAAGAAGGATCAGCCGAGTGGTTCTTGTGGGAGAACAACTCCATTTGGCTCACTAACTTCACACACCATCAGGCTTCCAAGCAGCTCTCATGGAAACTCCGTTTTCACACTCTATGCTTAGTGCCCTTTGAGTGCATTATCTAGGAATGAACCTGGTAGAGCATCCCACACAAACGAATGCTCCACATGTGGGTTTCACATGCCACCAACTCCACATTCACAGGCAACTTCAGCGCCACAGCCATTTTCAGATAGCCCTCAATGCAAAGTCTCTAGACGCAAATATTGGTGTGAGAGCTAATTCAATCAAGGAAACACTGCATGTTGGTGAAGGGCATATTGAAGAAGGATCAGCCGAGTGGTTCTTGTGGGAGAACAACTCCATTTGGCTCACTAACTTCACACACCATCAGGCTTCCAAGCAGCTCTCAAGGAAACACAGTTTCCACACTCTATGCTTAGTGCCCTTTGTGTGCATTATCTAGGAATGAATCTAGTAGAGCATCCCACACAAAAGAATGTTTCACATGCGGGTTTCACATGCCACCAACTCCACATTCACAGGCAACTTCAGCGCCACAGCCATGTTCAGATAGCCCTCAATGCAAAGGCTCTAGACACAAATATTGGTGTGAGAGCTAATTCAATCAAGGAAACACTGCATGTTGGTGAAGGGCATATTGAAGAAGGATCAGCCGAGTGGTCCTTGTGGGAGAACAACTCCATTTGGCTCACTAACTTCACACACCATCAGGCTTCCAAGCAGCTCTCAAGGAAACTCAGTTTTCACACTCTATGCTTAGTGCCCTTTCACTGCATTATCTAGAAATGAACCTGGTAGAGCATCCCACACAAAAGAATGCTCCACATGCGGGTTTCACATGCCACCAACTCCACATTCACAGGCAACTTCAGCGCCACAGCCGTTTTCAGATAGCCCTCAATGCAAAGGCTCTAGACGCAAATATTGGTGTGAGAGCTAATTCAATCAAGGAAACACTGCATGTTGGTGAAGGGCATATTGAAGAAGGATCAGCCGAGTGGTTCTTGTGGGAGAACAACTCCATTTGGCTCACTAACTTCACACACCATCAGGCTTCCAAGCAGCTCTCAAGGAAACTCAGTTTTCACACTCTATGCTTAGTGCTCTTTCACTGCATTATCTTGGAATGAACCTGGTAGAGCATCCCACACAAACGAATGCTCCACATGCGGGTTTCACATGCCACCAACTCCACATTCACAGGCAACTTCAGCGCCACAGCCGTTTTTAGATAGCCCTCAATGCAAAGGCTCTAGACGCAAATATTGGTGTGAGAGCTAATTCAATCAAGGAAACACTGCATGTTGGTGAAGGGCATATTGAAGAAGGATCAGCCGAGTGGTTCTTGTGGGAGAACAACTCCATTTGGCTCACTAACTTCACACACAATCAGGCTTCCAAGCAGCTCTCAAGGAAACTCAGTTTTCACACTCTATGCTTAGTGCCCTTTGAGTGCCTAGGACTGAAATGAAGCTTGGAGAGCATCCCACACAAAAGAATGCTCCACATGCGGGTTTCACATGCCACCAACTCCACATTCACAGGCAACTTCAGCACCACAGCCGTTTTCAGATAGCCCTCAATGCAAAGGCTCTAGACGCAAATATTCGTTTGAGAGCTAATTCAATCAAGGAAACACTGCATGTTGGCGAAGGGCATATTGAAGAAGGATCAACCAAGTGGTTCTTGTGGGAGAACAACTTCATTTGGCTCACTAACTTCACACACCATCAGGCTTCCAAGCAGCTCTCAAGGAAACTCAGTTTTCACACTATATGCTTAGTGCCCTTTGAGTGCATTATCTAGGAATGAATCTAGTAGAGCATCCCACACAAAAGAATGTTTCACATGCGGGTTTCACATGCCACCAACTCCACATTCACAGGCAACTTCAGCGCCACAGCCGTTTTCAGATAGCCCTCAATGCAAAGGCTCTAGACGCAAATATTGGTGTGAGAGCTAATTCAATCAAGGAAACACTGCATGTTGGTGAAGGGCATATTGAAGAAGGATCAGCCGAGTGGTTCTTGTGGGAGAACAACTCCATTTGGCTCACTAACTTCACACACCATCAGGCTTCCAAGCAGCTCTCAAGGAAACTCAGTTTTCACACTCTATGCTTAGTGCCCTTTGAGTGCATTATCTAGGAATGAACCTGGTAGAGCATCCCACACAAACGAATGCTCCACATGCGGGTTTCACATGCCACCAACTCCACATTCACAGGCAACTTCAGCGCCACAGCCGTTTTCAGATAGCCCTCAATGCAAAGGCTCTAGACGCAAATATTGGTGTGAGAGCTAATTCAATCAAGGAAACACTGCATGTTGGTGAAGGGCATATTGAAGAAGGATCAGCCGAGTGGTTCTTGTGGGAGAACAACTCCATTTGGCTCACTAACTTCACACACCATCAGGCTTCCAAGCAGCTCTCATGGAAACTCCGTTTTCACACTCTATGCTTAGTGCCCTTTGACTGCCTAGGACTGAAATGAAGCTTGGTGAGCATCCCACACAAAAGAATGCTCCACATGCGGGTTTCACATGCCACCAACTCCACATTCACAGGCAATTTCAGCGCCACAGCCGTTTTCAGATAGCCCTCAATGCAAAGGCTCTAGACGCAAATATTCGTTTGAGAGCTAATTCAATCAAGGAAACGCTGCATGTTGGTGAAGGGCATATTGAAGAAGGATCAGCCGAGTGGTTCTTGTGGGAGAACAACTCCATTTGGCTCACTAACTGCACACACCATCAGGCTTCCAAGCAGCTCTCAAGAAAACTCAGTTTTCACACTCTATGCTTAGTGCCCTTTGAGTGCATTATCTAGGAATGAATCTACTAGAGCATCCCACACAAACGAATGCTCCACATGCGGGTTTCACATGCCACCAACTCCACATTCACAGGCAACTTCAGCGCCACAGCCGTTTTCACATAGCCCTCAATGCAAAGGCTCTAGACGCAAATATTGGTGTGAGAGCTAATTCAATCAAGGAAACACTGCATGTTGGTGAAGGGCATATTGAAGAAGGATCAGCCGAGTGGTTCTTGTGGGAGAACAACTCCATTTGGCTCACTAACTTCACACACCATCAGGCTTCCAAGCAGCTCTCAAGGAAACTCAGTTTTCACACTCTATGCTTAGTGCCCTTTCACTGCATTATCTAGGAATGAACCTGGTAGAGAATTAAACACAAAAGAATGCTCCACATGCGGGTTTCACATGCCACCAACTCCACATTCACAGGCAACTTCAGCGCCACAGCCGTTTTCAGATAGCCCTCAATGCAAAGGCTCTAGACGCAAATATTGGTGTGAGAGCAAATTCAATCAAGGAAACACTGCATGTTGGTGAAGGGCATATTGAAGAAGGATCAGCCGAGTGGTTCTTGTGGGAGAACAACTCCATTTGGCTCACTAACTTCACACACCATCAGGCTTCCAAGCAGCTCTCAAGGAAACTCAGTTTTCACACTCTATGCTTAGTGCCCTTTGAGTGCATTATCTAGGAATGAACCTGGTAGAGCATCCCACACAAACCAATGCTCCACATGCGGGTTTCACATGCCACCAACTCCACATTCACAGGCAACTTCAGCACCACAGCCGTTTTCAGATAGCCCTCAATGCAAAGGCTCTAGACGCAAATATTCGTTTGAGAGCTAATTCAATCAAGGAAACACTGCATGTTGGCGAAGGGCATATTGAAGAAGGATCAGCCGAGTGGTTCTTGTGGGAGAACAACTCCATTTGGCTCACTAACTTCACACACCATCTAGCTTCCAAGCAGCTCTCAAGGAAACTCAGTTTTCACACTCTATGCTTAGTGCCCTTTGAGTGCATTATCTAGGAATGAACCTGGTAGAGCATCCCACACAAACGAATGCTCCACATGTGGGTTTCACATGCCACCAACTCCACATTCACAGGCAACTTCAGCGCCACAGCCGTTTTCAGATAGCCCTCAATGCAAAGCCTCTAGACGCAAATATTGGTGTGAGAGCTAATTCAATCAAGGAAACACTGCATGTTGGTGAAGGGCATATTGAAGAAGGATGAACCAAGTGGTTCTTGTGGGAGAACAACTCCATTTGGCTCACTAACTTCACACACCATCAGGCTTCCAAGCAGCTCTCAAGGAAACTCAGTTTTCACACTCTATGCTTCGTGCTCTTTCACTGCATTATCTAGGAATGAACCTGGTAGAGCATCCCACACAAACGAATGCTCCACATGCGGGTTTCACATGCCACCAACTCCACATTCACAGGCAACTTCAGCGCCACAGCCGTTTTCACATAGCCCTCAATGCAAAGGCTCTAGACGCAAATATTGGTGTGAGAGCTAATTCAATCAAGGAAACACTGCATGTTGGTGAAGGGCATATTGAAGAAGGATCAGCCGAGTGGTTCTTGTGGGAGAACAACTCCATTTGGCTCACTAACTTCACACACCATCAGGCTTCCAAGCAGCTCTCAAGGAAACTCAGTTTTCACACTCTATGCTTAGTGCCCTTTCACTGCATTATCTAGGAATGAATCTATTAGAGCATCCCACACAAAAGAATGTTCCACATGCGGATTTCACATGCCACCAACTCCACATTCACAGGCAACTTCAGCGCCACAGCCGTTTTCAGATAGCCCTCAATGCAAAGGCTCTAGACGCAAATATTGGTGTGAGAGCTAATTCAATCAAGGAAACACAGCATGTTGGTGAAGGGCATATTGAAGAAGGATCAACCAAGTGGTTCTTGTGGGAGAACAACTCCATTTGGCTCACTAACTTCACACACCATCAGGCTTCCAAGCAGCTCTCAAGGAAACTCAGTTTTCACACTCTATGCTTAGTGCACTTTGAGTTCATTATCTAGGAATGAACCTGGTGGAGTATCCCACACAAACGAATGCTCCACATGCGGGTTTCACATGCCACCAACTCCACATTCACAGGCAACTTCAGCGCCACAGCCGTTTTCAGATAGCCCTCAATGCAAAGGCTCTAGAAGCAAATATTGGTGTGAGAGCTAATTCAATCAAGGAAACACTGCATGTTGGTGAAGGGCATATTGAAGAAGGATCAGCCGAGTGTTTCTTGTGGGAGAACAACTCCATTTGGCTCACTAACTTCACACACCATCAGGCTTCCAAGCAGCTCTCAAGGAAACTCAGTTTTCACACTCTATGCTTAGTGCCCTTTGAGTGCATTATCTAGGAAAGAACCTAATAGAGCATCCCACACAAACGAATGCTCCACATGCGGGTTTCACATGCCACCAACTCCACATTCACAGGCAACTTCAGCGCCACAGCCGTTTTCAGATAGCCCTCAATGCAAAGGCTCTAGACGCAAATATTGGTGTGAGAGCTAATTCGATCAAGGAAACACTGCATGTTGGTGAAGGGCATATTGAAGAAGGATCAGC
>NW_026696658.1:27500-30980 GCF_030435755.1 Ochotona princeps | reverse complement strand
GGTGGTCGACCAGCTGCCCGGCGGCAATTGACACACGCTATTTGCCAGCAGGTGTCACTCTTGACCTATTGATTGTCTGGATCCTCTCAGCCTTCTGAAACCTGACCTTCTCTACCCCTCCCCCCACTCTCTTGGCTCCCTCCTTGCCATCTCGGCACCGCTTCTCCTCCCACCCCGTTTAGATGTTCAATGCTAACTGACTTTCTTCTTTTCTTCCCCACCACCCCAACTCCCAGCCCTCCACAGATTTTCCCCATTGGACTACAGTGCTAGAATCCTTCCTAAGGAATCTGAATTCCATCCGTCCTATGCACTTGTTCAACGTTGTTTCTCTCTTTTAAAAATTCTTTCTTTCTTTCTTTCTTCCTTCCTTTCTTTCTTTCCTTGTCTTTTCTTTCTTTCTGTATAGTTGGGGAGTCTTTCTAAAAATTGTTTCAACTTAAATTTCAGTTTTTCATTGACTTATGCATTTCTTTTTCCCATTGCTTCAGAAAGAAAGGAACACTCGTTTCACCAGGGGAAGCTGGGCTCAACGTTGAGTAATGACCTGCTTCTGCTGGCCCCACCTGGGGCAGTACAATGCTGCCCACAGCCTTTTCCCGCCCGGGCTGCTTGCGAATTAGTCCAGCACTAAACCACCAAGCTGCTCAGGTGTGCCGTGTCGCGTCCCAGACTCGAAAAGATATCCAGGAAAGAGGTGGGGGGGAGCTGCTGGGCTTAGGGTAAGGGGTTAGGGTTAGGGGTTAGAATAAGGGTTAGGGTTAGGGTTAGGGGTTGGGGTTAGGAGTCAGGGTTAGGGGTTAGGGGTTGGGTTAGGGTTAGGGGTTAGGGTTAGGGTTAGGGTTAGGGTTAGGGTTAGGGGTTAGGGGTTAGGGTTAGGGGTTAGGGTTAGGGGTTAGGGTTAGGGGTTGGGGTTAGGAGTCAGGGTTAGGGGATAGGGTTTAGGGGTTAGGGGTTAGGGTTAGGCAAAGGGTTTAGGGTTAGGGGTTGGGGTTAGGAGTCAGGGTTAGGGGTTAGGAGTCAGGGTTAGGGGTTAGGATTAGGGTTAGGGTTAGGGTTAGGGTTTAGGGGTTAGGGTTAGGGTTAGGGTTAGGGTTAGGGGTTAGTGTTACGATTGGGGGTTGGGGTTAGGAGTCAGGGTCAGGGGTTAGGGTCAGGGGTTAGGGTTAGGGGTTAGGGTTAGGGGTTAGGGTTAGGAGTCAGGGTCAGGGGTTAGGGGTTAGGGTTAAGGTTAGGGTTAGGGTTAGGGGTTAGGGTTAGGGTAAGCGTTAGGGTTTAGGGGTTAGGGTTAGGGTTAGGGTTTAGGGTTAGGGTTAGAGTTAGGCAGCATGCTACTTTCCCTACAAGTTTCCCATAGGTTGGAGAACACTGGAAATGACATCTCTCTCCCCCACCCTCCACCACCATCACCACCCCCACCGCTCTCCAGCATTGCCTATCCAGATACAATGGTGTACCAGACACTGTTGGTAAATTCCACTCACTCACTCCCAGAATACAGATCATTCGATTTTACATTCGTGATTTATTACCACCTATTTATCATTATTGATTGATTTTTCTCCTCACTTCTCTCTCTGAGATTTGGCTCAGTATCTTGTCAAAATGCAATGTGAACACCTCCAGATGGGACTCCGATGCCCATTGGTTTAGTGGTTTTGTTGAGGTTCTGTGCACATGAAGTCAGAAACGTTCAGTTTTTACACACACACACACACACACACACACACACACAGGTTTGAGGCAAAAGCTGTTGAAAACCCTGTTTGTATGCTAAACAGAGCTGTGTGGCACTGAGGACCAGTATTCTATACTCTCTGGAATGCTGTGTTCACCAACGTTCTGAGTTCTCTAGGCCTGCATTTTGGGGACAAAGTCCTGAACTGACTGGTGAAGTGGTGGAAGATTCTCTCTCTCTCTCTCTCTCTCTCTCTCTCTCTCTCTCTCTCTCTGCCCCTCTCTCCCTCTCTCCCTCCTTCTCTCTTTCTCCCTCTCTCCCTCCCACCCTAACCCTTTCTTTTCCAAGGAAGGCAGTCGACCAGCTGCCTGGTTGCACTCAGTCTCTCAGCTGAGGTCGACCAGTTGCATTTGGTCTCAGCTGAGGTTGACCAGTTGCACTTAGTCTCTCGGCGGTGGTCGACCAGCTGCCCGGCGGCAATTGACACACGCTATTTGCCAGCAGGTGTCACTCTTGACCTATTGATTGTCTGGATCCTCTCAGCCTTCTGAAACCTGACCTTCTCTACCCCTCCCCCCACTCTCTTGGCTCCCTCCTTGCCATCTCGGCACCGCTTCTCCTCCCACCCCGTTGAGATGTTCAATGCTAACTGACTTTCTTCTTTTCTTCCCCACCACCCCAACTCCCAGCCCTCCACAGATTTTCCCCATTGGACTACAGTGCTAGAATCCTTCCTAAGGAATCTGAATTCCATCCGTCCTATGCACTTGTTCAACGTTGTTTCTCTCTTTTAAAAATTCTTTCTTTCTTTCTTTCTTCCTTCCTTTCTTTCTTTCCTTGTCTTTTCTTTCTTTCTGTATAGTTGGGGAGTCTTTCTAAAAATTGTTTCAACTTAAATTTCAGTTTTTCATTGACTTATGCATTTCTTTTTCCCATTGCTTCAGAAAGAAAGGAACACTCGTTTCACCAGGGGAAGCTGGGCTCAACGTTGAGTAATGACCTGCTTCTGCTGGCCCCACCTGGGGCAGTACAATGCTGCCCACAGCCTTTTCCCGCCCGGGCTGCTTGCGAATTAGTCCAGCACTAAACCACCAAGCTGCTCAGGTGTGCCGTGTCGCGTCCCAGACTCGAAAAGATATCCAGGAAAGAGGTGGGGGGGAGCTGCTGGGCTTAGGGTAAGGGGTTAGGGTTAGGGGTTAGAATAAGGGTTAGGGTTAGGGTTAGGGGTTGGGGTTAGGAGTCAGGGTTAGGGGTTAGGGGTTGGGTTAGGGTTAGGGGTTAGGGTTAGGGTTAGGGTTAGGGTTAGGGTTAGGGGTTAGGGGTTAGGGTTAGGGGTTAGGGTTAGGGGTTAGGGTTAGGGGTTGGGGTTAGGAGTCAGGGTTAGGGGATAGGGTTTAGGGGTTAGGGGTTAGGGTTAGGCAAAGGGTTTAGGGTTAGGGGTTGGGGTTAGGAGTCAGGGTTAGGGGTTAGGAGTCAGGGTTAGGGGTTAGGATTAGGGTTAGGGTTAGGGTTAGGGTTTAGGGGTTAGGGTTAGGGTTAGGGTTAGGGTTAGGGGTTAGTGTTACGATTGGGGGTTGGGGTTAGGAGTCAGGGTCAGGGGTTAGGGTCAGGGGTTAGGGTTAGGGGTTAGGGTTAGGGGTTAGGGTTAGGAGTCAGGGTCAGGGGTTAGGGGTTAGGGTTAAGGTTAGGGTTAGGGTTAGGGGTTAGGGTTAGGGTAAGCGTTAGGGTTTAGGGGTTAGGGTTAGGGTTAGGGTTTAGGGTTAGGGTTAGAGTTAGGCAGCATGCTACTTTCCCTACAAGTT
>NW_026696658.1:15000-22500 GCF_030435755.1 Ochotona princeps | reverse complement strand
GGCAGTCGACCAGCTGCCTGGTTGCACTCAGTCTCTCAGCTGAGGTCGACCAGTTGCATTTGGTCTCAGCTGAGGTTGACCAGTTGCACTTAGTCTCTCGGCGGTGGTCGACCAGCTGCCCGGCGGCAATTGACACACGCTATTTGCCAGCAGGTGTCACTCTTGACCTATTGATTGTCTGGATCCTCTCAGCCTTCTGAAACCTGACCTTCTCTACCCCTCCCCCCACTCTCTTGGCTCCCTCCTTGCCATCTCGGCACCGCTTCTCCTCCCACCCCGTTTAGATGTTCAATGCTAACTGACTTTCTTCTTTTCTTCCCCACCACCCCAACTCCCAGCCCTCCACAGATTTTCCCCATTGGACTACAGTGCTAGAATCCTTCCTAAGGAATCTGAATTCCATCCGTCCTATGCACTTGTTCAACGTTGTTTCTCTCTTTTAAAAATTCTTTCTTTCTTTCTTTCTTCCTTCCTTTCTTTCTTTCCTTGTCTTTTCTTTCTTTCTGTATAGTTGGGGAGTCTTTCTAAAAATTGTTTCAACTTAAATTTCAGTTTTTCATTGACTTATGCATTTCTTTTTCCCATTGCTTCAGAAAGAAAGGAACACTCGTTTCACCAGGGGAAGCTGGGCTCAACGTTGAGTAATGACCTGCTTCTGCTGGCCCCACCTGGGGCAGTACAATGCTGCCCACAGCCTTTTCCCGCCCGGGCTGCTTGCGAATTAGTCCAGCACTAAACCACCAAGCTGCTCAGGTGTGCCGTGTCGCGTCCCAGACTCGAAAAGATATCCAGGAAAGAGGTGGGGGGGAGCTGCTGGGCTTAGGGTAAGGGGTTAGGGTTAGGGGTTAGAATAAGGGTTAGGGTTAGGGTTAGGGGTTGGGGTTAGGAGTCAGGGTTAGGGGTTAGGGGTTGGGTTAGGGTTAGGGGTTAGGGTTAGGGTTAGGGTTAGGGTTAGGGTTAGGGGTTAGGGGTTAGGGTTAGGGGTTAGGGTTAGGGGTTAGGGTTAGGGGTTGGGGTTAGGAGTCAGGGTTAGGGGATAGGGTTTAGGGGTTAGGGGTTAGGGTTAGGCAAAGGGTTTAGGGTTAGGGGTTGGGGTTAGGAGTCAGGGTTAGGGGTTAGGAGTCAGGGTTAGGGGTTAGGATTAGGGTTAGGGTTAGGGTTAGGGTTTAGGGGTTAGGGTTAGGGTTAGGGTTAGGGTTAGGGGTTAGTGTTACGATTGGGGGTTGGGGTTAGGAGTCAGGGTCAGGGGTTAGGGTCAGGGGTTAGGGTTAGGGGTTAGGGTTAGGGGTTAGGGTTAGGAGTCAGGGTCAGGGGTTAGGGGTTAGGGTTAAGGTTAGGGTTAGGGTTAGGGGTTAGGGTTAGGGTAAGCGTTAGGGTTTAGGGGTTAGGGTTAGGGTTAGGGTTTAGGGTTAGGGTTAGAGTTAGGCAGCATGCTACTTTCCCTACAAGTTTCCCATAGGTTGGAGAACACTGGAAATGACATCTCTCTCCCCCACCCTCCACCACCATCACCACCCCCACCGCTCTCCAGCATTGCCTATCCAGATACAATGGTGTACCAGACACTGTTGGTAAATTCCACTCACTCACTCCCAGAATACAGATCATTCGATTTTACATTCGTGATTTATTACCACCTATTTATCATTATTGATTGATTTTTCTCCTCACTTCTCTCTCTGAGATTTGGCTCAGTATCTTGTCAAAATGCAATGTGAACACCTCCAGATGGGACTCCGATGCCCATTGGTTTAGTGGTTTTGTTGAGGTTCTGTGCACATGAAGTCAGAAACGTTCAGTTTTTACACACACACACACACACACACACACACACACAGGTTTGAGGCAAAAGCTGTTGAAAACCCTGTTTGTATGCTAAACAGAGCTGTGTGGCACTGAGGACCAGTATTCTATACTCTCTGGAATGCTGTGTTCACCAACGTTCTGAGTTCTCTAGGCCTGCATTTTGGGGACAAAGTCCTGAACTGACTGGTGAAGTGGTGGAAGATTCTCTCTCTCTCTCTCTCTCTCTCTCTCTCTCTCTCTCTCTCTCTCTCTGCCCCTCTCTCCCTCTCTGCCCCTCTCTCCCTCTCTCCCTCCTTCTCTCTTTCTCCCTCTCTCCCTCCCACCCTAACCCTTTCTTTTCCAAGGAAGGCAGTCGACCAGCTGCCTGGTTGCACTCAGTCTCTCAGCTGAGGTCGACCAGTTGCATTTGGTCTCAGCTGAGGTTGACCAGTTGCACTTAGTCTCTCGGCGGTGGTCGACCAGCTGCCCGGCGGCAATTGACACACGCTATTTGCCAGCAGGTGTCACTCTTGACCTATTGATTGTCTGGATCCTCTCAGCCTTCTGAAACCTGACCTTCTCTACCCCTCCCCCCACTCTCTTGGCTCCCTCCTTGCCATCTCGGCACCGCTTCTCCTCCCACCCCGTTTAGATGTTCAATGCTAACTGACTTTCTTCTTTTCTTCCCCACCACCCCAACTCCCATCCCTCCACAGATTTTCCCCATTGGACTACAGTGCTAGAATCCTTCCTAAGGAATCTGAATTCCATCCGTCCTATGCACTTGTTCAACGTTGTTTCTCTCTTTTAAAAATTCTTTCTTTCTTTCTTTCTTCCTTCCTTTCTTTCTTTCCTTGTCTTTTCTTTCTTTCTGTATAGTTGGGGAGTCTTTCTAAAAATTGTTTCAACTTAAATTTCAGTTTTTCATTGACTTATGCATTTCTTTTTCCCATTGCTTCAGAAAGAAAGGAACACTCGTTTCACCAGGGGAAGCTGGGCTCAACGTTGAGTAATGACCTGCTTCTGCTGGCCCCACCTGGGGCAGTACAATGCTGCCCACAGCCTTTTCCCGCCCGGGCTGCTTGCGAATTAGTCCAGCACTAAACCACCAAGCTGCTCAGGTGTGCCGTGTCGCGTCCCAGACTCGAAAAGATATCCAGGAAAGAGGTGGGGGGGAGCTGCTGGGCTTAGGGTAAGGGGTTAGGGTTAGGGGTTAGAATAAGGGTTAGGGTTAGGGTTAGGGGTTGGGGTTAGGAGTCAGGGTTAGGGGTTAGGGGTTGGGTTAGGGTTAGGGGTTAGGGTTAGGGTTAGGGTTAGGGTTAGGGTTAGGGGTTAGGGGTTAGGGTTAGGGGTTAGGGTTAGGGGTTAGGGTTAGGGGTTGGGGTTAGGAGTCAGGGTTAGGGGATAGGGTTTAGGGGTTAGGGGTTAGGGTTAGGCAAAGGGTTTAGGGTTAGGGGTTGGGGTTAGGAGTCAGGGTTAGGGGTTAGGAGTCAGGGTTAGGGGTTAGGATTAGGGTTAGGGTTAGGGTTAGGGTTTAGGGGTTAGGGTTAGGGTTAGGGTTAGGGTTAGGGGTTAGTGTTACGATTGGGGGTTGGGGTTAGGAGTCAGGGTCAGGGGTTAGGGTCAGGGGTTAGGGTTAGGGGTTAGGGTTAGGGGTTAGGGTTAGGAGTCAGGGTCAGGGGTTAGGGGTTAGGGTTAAGGTTAGGGTTAGGGTTAGGGGTTAGGGTTAGGGTAAGCGTTAGGGTTTAGGGGTTAGGGTTAGGGTTAGGGTTTTAGGGTTAGGGTTAGAGTTAGGCAGCATGCTACTTTCCCTACAAGTTTCCCATAGGTTGGAGAACACTGGAAATGACATCTCTCTCCCCCACCCTCCACCACCATCACCACCCCCACCGCTCTCCAGCATTGCCTATCCAGATACAATGGTGTACCAGACACTGTTGGTAAATTCCACTCACTCACTCCCAGAATACAGATCATTCGATTTTACATTCGTGATTTATTACCACCTATTTATCATTATTGATTGATTTTTCTCCTCACTTCTCTCTCTGAGATTTGGCTCAGTATCTTGTCAAAATGCAATGTGAACACCTCCAGATGGGACTCCGATGCCCATTGGTTTAGTGGTTTTGTTGAGGTTCTGTGCACATGAAGTCAGAAACGTTCAGTTTTTACACACACACACACACACACACACACACACACAGGTTTGAGGCAAAAGCTGTTGAAAACCCTGTTTGTATGCTAAACAGAGCTGTGTGGCACTGAGGACCAGTATTCTATACTCTCTGGAATGCTGTGTTCACCAACGTTCTGAGTTCTCTAGGCCTGCATTTTGGGGACAAAGTCCTGAACTGACTGGTGAAGTGGTGGAAGATTCTCTCTCTCTCTCTCTCTCTCTCTCTCTCTCTCTCTCTCTCTCTCTCTCTCTCTCTCTGCCCCTCTCTCCCTCTCTGCCCCTCTCTCCCTCTCTCCCTCCTTCTCTCTTTCTCCCTCTCTCCCTCCCACCCTAACCCTTTCTTTTCCAAGGAAGGCAGTCGACCAGCTGCCTGGTTGCACTCAGTCTCTCAGCTGAGGTCGACCAGTTGCATTTGGTCTCAGCTGAGGTTGACCAGTTGCACTTAGTCTCTCGGCGGTGGTCGACCAGCTGCCCGGCGGCAATTGACACACGCTATTTGCCAGCAGGTGTCACTCTTGACCTATTGATTGTCTGGATCCTCTCAGCCTTCTGAAACCTGACCTTCTCTACCCCTCCCCCCACTCTCTTGGCTCCCTCCTTGCCATCTCGGCACCGCTTCTCCTCCCACCCCGTTTAGATGTTCAATGCTAACTGACTTTCTTCTTTTCTTCCCCACCACCCCAACTCCCATCCCTCCACAGATTTTCCCCATTGGACTACAGTGCTAGAATCCTTCCTAAGGAATCTGAATTCCATCCGTCCTATGCACTTGTTCAACGTTGTTTCTCTCTTTTAAAAATTCTTTCTTTCTTTCTTTCTTCCTTCCTTTCTTTCTTTCCTTGTCTTTTCTTTCTTTCTGTATAGTTGGGGAGTCTTTCTAAAAATTGTTTCAACTTAAATTTCAGTTTTTCATTGACTTATGCATTTCTTTTTCCCATTGCTTCAGAAAGAAAGGAACACTCGTTTCACCAGGGGAAGCTGGGCTCAACGTTGAGTAATGACCTGCTTCTGCTGGCCCCACCTGGGGCAGTACAATGCTGCCCACAGCCTTTTCCCGCCCGGGCTGCTTGCGAATTAGTCCAGCACTAAACCACCAAGCTGCTCAGGTGTGCCGTGTCGCGTCCCAGACTCGAAAAGATATCCAGGAAAGAGGTGGGGGGGAGCTGCTGGGCTTAGGGTAAGGGGTTAGGGTTAGGGGTTAGAATAAGGGTTAGGGTTAGGGTTAGGGGTTGGGGTTAGGAGTCAGGGTTAGGGGTTAGGGGTTGGGTTAGGGTTAGGGGTTAGGGTTAGGGTTAGGGTTAGGGTTAGGGGTTAGGGGTTAGGGTTAGGGGTTAGGGTTAGGGGTTAGGGTTAGGGGTTGGGGTTAGGAGTCAGGGTTAGGGGATAGGGTTTAGGGGTTAGGGGTTAGGGTTAGGCAAAGGGTTTAGGGTTAGGGGTTGGGGTTAGGAGTCAGGGTTAGGGGTTAGGAGTCAGGGTTAGGGGTTAGGATTAGGGTTAGGGTTAGGGTTAGGGTTTAGGGGTTAGGGTTAGGGTTAGGGTTAGGGTTAGGGGTTAGTGTTACGATTGGGGGTTGGGGTTAGGAGTCAGGGTCAGGGGTTAGGGTCAGGGGTTAGGGTTAGGGGTTAGGGTTAGGGGTTAGGGTTAGGAGTCAGGGTCAGGGGTTAGGGGTTAGGGTTAAGGTTAGGGTTAGGGTTAGGGGTTAGGGTTAGGGTAAGCGTTAGGGTTTAGGGGTTAGGGTTAGGGTTAGGGTTTAGGGTTAGGGTTAGAGTTAGGCAGCATGCTACTTTCCCTACAAGTTTCCCATAGGTTGGAGAACACTGGAAATGACATCTCTCTCCCCCACCCTCCACCACCATCACCACCCCCACCGCTCTCCAGCATTGCCTATCCAGATACAATGGTGTACCAGACACTGTTGGTAAATTCCACTCACTCACTCCCAGAATACAGATCATTCGATTTTACATTCGTGATTTATTACCACCTATTTATCATTATTGATTGATTTTTCTCCTCACTTCTCTCTCTGAGATTTGGCTCAGTATCTTGTCAAAATGCAATGTGAACACCTCCAGATGGGACTCCGATGCCCATTGGTTTAGTGGTTTTGTTGAGGTTCTGTGCACATGAAGTCAGAAACGTTCAGTTTTTACACACACACACACACACACACACACACACAGGTTTGAGGCAAAAGCTGTTGAAAACCCTGTTTGTATGCTAAACAGAGCTGTGTGGCACTGAGGACCAGTATTCTATACTCTCTGGAATGCTGTGTTCACCAACGTTCTGAGTTCTCTAGGCCTGCATTTTGGGGACAAAGTCCTGAACTGACTGGTGAAGTGGTGGAAGATTCTCTCTCTCTCTCTCTCTCTCTCTCTCTCTCTCTCTCTCTCTCTCTCTGCCCCTCTCTCCCTCTCTCCCTCCTTCTCTCTTTCTCCCTCTCTCCCTCCCACCCTAACCCTTTCTTTTCCAAGGAAGGCAGTCGACCAGCTGCCTGGTTGCACTCAGTCTCTCAGCTGAGGTCGACCAGTTGCATTTGGTCTCAGCTGAGGTTGACCAGTTGCACTTAGTCTCTCGGCGGTGGTCGACCAGCTGCCCGGCGGCAATTGACACACGCTATTTGCCAGCAGGTGTCACTCTTGACCTATTGATTGTCTGGATCCTCTCAGCCTTCTGAAACCTGACCTTCTCTACCCCTCCCCCCACTCTCTTGGCTCCCTCCTTGCCATCTCGGCACCGCTTCTCCTCCCACCCCGTTTAGATGTTCAATGCTAACTGACTTTCTTCTTTTCTTCCCCACCACCCCAACTCCCAGCCCTCCACAGATTTTCCCCATTGGACTACAGTGCTAGAATCCTTCCTAAGGAATCTGAATTCCATCCGTCCTATGCACTTGTTCAACGTTGTTTCTCTCTTTTAAAAATTCTTTCTTTCTTTCTTTCTTCCTTCCTTTCTTTCTTTCCTTGTCTTTTCTTTCTTTCTGTATAGTTGGGGAGTCTTTCTAAAAATTGTTTCAACTTAAATTTCAGTTTTTCATTGACTTATGCATTTCTTTTTCCCATTGCTTCAGAAAGAAAGGAACACTCGTTTCACCAGGGGAAGCTGGGCTCAACGTTGAGTAATGACCTGCTTCTGCTGGCCCCACCTGGGGCAGTACAATGCTGCCCACAGCCTTTTCCCGCCCGGGCTGCTTGCGAATTAGTCCAGCACTAAACCACCAAGCTGCTCAGGTGTGCCGTGTCGCGTCCCAGACTCGAAAAGATATCCAGGAAAGAGGTGGGGGGGAGCTGCTGGGCTTAGGGTAAGGGGTTAGGGTTAGGGGTTAGAATAAGGGTTAGGGTTAGGGTTAGGGGTTGGGGTTAGGAGTCAGGGTTAGGGGTTAGGGGTTGGGTTAGGGTTAGGGGTTAGGGTTAGGGTTAGGGTTAGGGTTAGGGTTAGGGGTTAGGGGTTAGGGTTAGGGGTTAGGGTTAGGGGTTAGGGTTAGGGGTTGGGGTTAGGAGTCAGGGTTAGGGGATAGGGTTTAGGGGTTAGGG